>NW_025778894.1:0-83717 GCF_021130785.1 Homalodisca vitripennis | reverse complement strand
AACTTTTAAAAAACTTTTTTAAAATTACAGCACATTCTTATAGGAACTCTTCTATGAAGAAATAGACAAATTTTTTTTAAAAGATTCCACCGCGGTTTACTGAACCTAAACATATACCCACACATACGACACTGACTATGTATACTTGTGGTTTAAACATATATTATAAATGTCTCCAACATAAAAATCTAAATATATTAATGGGTCCATACTTCGTTTATACATAAATCCTCTTTTATAAACCATCCAAGTTAAAATATTTGTTCAGACTTACATAATGATGAAAATTATATTTTTGGGAAATTAGCACTACAGCATAAAAAATAAAAAGATAAATTTCAGATATACATTTATTAAAGTATAAAATATTTTTACTGTTCGGCAAATCTGTCCATAGAAGAAAGGCTTATGAGTAAGACTTACGTGAATATGCCATTTCTGTTGCCACAATATCTAATATACTATAAATGCTTTTAAAACTAATATTGCTCAAACTTGCACTAAGAGGATTTATAATGACGGGACTATACACCAATAAAATAGCCACACTCGTTATGCTTGTTCTCGGGCCCTTTTGGAACAACATGGCTGATTAAATTTATCTAAATCATCAAGGAAAGGGGCTATTATACGCAAGATACCAACACCCGTACATTCACTCCGCCGAGGAGTGAAATTTTTATCCTAAAATAACCCCGTCACTCCTCTCAGGCCCCTTCCAAACGAACATTCCCGGGGCCAAATATCCAAGATGCCTTCATCTTCGGGGCCGAAGCTGTTCAAAATGCGTCCGTGAAAACCTAAACCCCTACACTCCACATTCGAATGCATCCTGTAAAATGGGGTTACATGTCCCCATTACGGCTTTTTTTGGGGAATTCATCAAATTGCTGATTTAAATTTTGTCTTTTGCTCACTTATTGTTTATTTTATTGCATTTTTGTTTCTGATCAATATAAAAAAAGATATTGCTGTTGCGGGGGTAAAAGACTGTTACTTCGCCACACATAACGGGAAGTTCAAAGCATTTTAAATTTAATCCAGCAATGTTCAGAATTGCACCATAATTCGCTGAATTTATTAGGTATTTTGAAATAATCACAACATTGAAGATTAGATTTCAAAAGATAAACAAACTAAGATACTTAAATTAAAATTATTATAATATTTTCAAACAAATATTAGCCATACTATACTCGTTTAGATCCGACATGTCGAAAACCAGCATCACTTAAATCACATTCAAAAGTTTGGCGTAACCTTTATAACACAAATGTTTGATTTCATATCAAAAACCTTTTTCCTACCCCAAACAAAATAATAATATATTAAAAACTCTGAGATATACTAGTTTCTTTTAAAAAGAGACAAATTCACACTGGAAGGTTTTAATTTAGTTATGACTTGCTTTTTAAAATAAAGTTTTTCTTTTACACGCAGACATTATTACCACATTGAGAAATTCACAAATAATCGCGTAACAATCATGATTTTACGTCTGTAACAAAGACTTATGGCTGCATGCTTCAGCCTCCAAAAAATTAATTGTTTAACATGAAAATATTTAACCCCAAAAACAATACGTCCACAATACACGGGATTTAAAATTTCCGCGGACCGCTTTAAATCAAATACTATGTCCGCATCCTATCAAAATTTTTGGATACTTGACCATCCATTTTTCATGTTGTTATTACTACGAGTTTTTTATATACCGACCAAGTAATTTGTATTTTAGAATCCATCATGGAATCATTTTTAACTACTAGTATATTTTAAAAACCGTATTCATAGAACATATGATAAAAATGTTAAAAATCATTTATAAATTATTATCGTTAGTTCTTATTGGTAATGTTTTTTATTCAATAAGCTTTTAAAAATAATCAACTCCCTAAACAATAATATCTAAGTGAACAAAAAATATACAAACCAAATCTATAAACAAAGCAAAACAAAAAGTCAACACTAATAAAACTCGCGAAAAATCCAAGCGTAGAGAACGCACAAAATTTTAAATGATCCTTGATATACACTGAATGCGCACAACACGCACGCTGTACCTTCACACACGGCGAGGAAGACGGAGGCTGGAGGTAGCAAGAGATGAAAGGGAAGGAAAGGCGCTACCCCCTGCCCTCCTGACAACAGCGACCAAACAGCTGATCCTACTATAATCACGCTGATGGCTAGGTTCCTACCTGTTTAACGGGGCACAATTACGAATGCATTGAAAGGACCTCTTACGGGAAAACAGGTAATAATTTTTCAACATTGTTTCCTGCAAAATGTACAGGTAGTTAACATTGCATGAACGTATTATGAAAATTTTAATAGCATTGGGGTTGTTTTTTTTCATTTTTTTGACTCGAATGTTAGAATGTCAACCTAAATCCATTAACATATACAATATTTATTATTAAAAAAAGGGTTACAATTTTTTATTGCTCATTTTCATAATTTTCCAACCTCCTCGTGAACAGAGTTTTCCCCAAAATAAGATTTGTTTCTAAACAATTTAAACTAAAGTATATCTCTAAAATCCATAAATTCAAAATACCTGCGGGTTTAAAGAAGCCAAATCTAATTCATGTCTACAACCCTGTAAAAAAAAAAATCGTTTTCGTCTCAAGATGATGACCAAAAAACATCTCGGATAACACGTCTTCTTCGTGCAACCTTTCACTCCAAAATTTAATAATTATTCGGGTATGTATCACTTATTCTCTAATTATATTGATATGTGAAAAAGAACACATTTAAAAAACATCCCGTTTTTTCTCCATTCAGATTCCTTTATACTTTGCTGCAAAAGGAACGTTTGCTCACAAATAAATACCCTAAAAGGGAAATCCCTTTTGGTCAGACCTATTATGCACCCCCGGACTTCCAAGCCCTGGGGGGTGCTCTTAATCAGGGTCTAAAAGGGTAAAGGTCCCCACATCAGCACTCCGCGCCCCCTTTTCCCGGTCGTGTCGCTCGTGGTTTTCCCGACGACCAAAAGGCGCTAAAAAGGGGCAAGACGCTATACTGATGCAGGTACTTTTAATCGTCCTTTTCCCTAGCAACGGATTGTCTCCGTACCGAACACTTAAAATTAACATATATATTTGCTGTAGAAACGCGATTAAATGTTCACGTGGTTTCGTTTTAAAACCCACGGCCGATAGTTGTATAAACATTTGTCGGATACATTCGATTGAAGAACATGCTTTCTCCGCTCTATCGTTTTACAGGGGCACTGCGCCACCACAATCTAACGCCGCTTAAAAATGGCTAAATTTAGTTTACATTTTTTTATGGGGAAAGGGGTGATTTAACGGAAATTACAGCGTTTCGAATCATTGCTATTAAAATCGTACAAATATAAACATGGGCCTTTCTAGTTCTTAATGTTGTTTACCGCTTTTGTCAACGTAATAGAAAGAGGTAATAAAATTAATTTTTAATACTAATGTATTATGAAAAAGATAATATCATTTAAAAATACCTAATGGTTTTTATAAAATGATTATTCAGTATAAGTTTGCTTTATTTTCTAAAAATCATAGGTATTATTTTTTCATTATGCTTAAATTTCTAACCCTTTAAATTTTTTTTGACACCTAAAAAAGAGACGAATCCAATCCACAAAAACCCATTTTCCTATTTTTTAAAAAAACCCAGTTACCATTTCGAAACTCACCTTCCGCATAATGATACTTATTAAACTAAGAATTATCCCCATGTTCAAAGCAAGCCACACTAACCCCTAGTGCTCTCTAAATAATTTTTCTCTATTACTGGATCTGTGTTACAATTTTTCACTTGACGTTCTGGGTTTTTTCATGTGCGACGTTATACAACTATTTCTATGTTTAATTTAAATTTATATTTTAAACTGCTGAAACCATCCATAATTCCGTAAGAAGAGAGAGTAAGTAATGATTGCCTTTATTAAAATCGAAAGCTATAGTAGTGTATGACTTACACTGACAACTTTTAGGAAGTAACGTGTATTGTTATTATTATCCCCCATTTCAGGCTATTATTTAATAAGGGGAAAATAACATCTGATTACAGATAATTCGAAATCGAAAAAATGAAGATTTACCTTCACTGACAAAGTACTTTAATGTCTAAAAGTTTAGTTTTTATGAAAAAAACCAGTTGAAATAAATACTCAATAAAGACAATAGCACTGGGAAAATCCCCACCCCCAGAATTTTTTTGTTAGTCCCTTTTGGTTACGTGCAAGTTAAATATTTTACCCTCATCCGACAGACACTCCACACACATACTTAAATTGGGGACGGTTCCACAAACGGCAGTTGTGTTGTATTTCTCTAGTTAGTTAATAATCATATCGTTTTATAGCTGTGCACAAGGATTTAAACATGTTGCTTACAACATGTTTAATCAAAATTGAATACACATACAATAAACCGAAATATAATTTAAATTGTTTAAAAATGATATATTGATATTTTAAGAACTACAGTAAATAATTTCCTTATTACTGTTCAAACAAAAGTTTAATTAGTTTATGTGATAAAACAAAAAAGATTCAATAAATTTCAATATATTTAGCGCATATAATATCAAGTAAATACTTAAAAACCGCAATATCGAGATTTCTCCACAAACAATTTGACACTTAAAAAATTGGATAAAAAGTATAATGTTAATATTTTTTCACATACAACAATAAGTATCTAAAATGAAATCATACAAATTAATTCTAATTCTATTATTTTCCATGTTTTTACAAAAACACTAAAAGAACATCACTTTATAACCAGATTCAGTAACAAGAAAATATTTTTAAATATAAAATAAAAAACAGTGAGGGTCTCCTTTTGAAACATTGTTAAAATAAAAATGTTCAACAATAGAGTTGGTTCTTCCTGAAGAAATTCAATCCTACTTCAATTAGTTTGAATTTGTGTTTTTGAACATGGCAGTGAGTAACCTTAGCCAACAAAATATAAGTAATTAAGCAATTAAAATGCAAAAAAAGTCTTGAAAAATCAACTTTACAATGAACTCTGAATATTTGGGATATACTGACCTATTAATCAGGTTAGTGCATAATTATTTTTTGGTATAAAAAACTTAAAGTTTTATAATTGTTTTAAATGTAAATTTACTTATTCTTTATAGTCTAAGTATGTTCCTGTGAGAGATTTTAAAAAGACTTAATAGCCATGTCAAATTTTATTTAAAGTAATTTGTTTAAAATGACTTTCACCTTGATCAATCAGTTTGATTTCTGGGAAATTAAATATAATCCCCTAAATCCTAATAACAGATGTTAGCTACCGAGATAGGTCTATTTGAGTGATCAACGAAGTCCATTCGCCAAAAATGTTAGCTCAATTCTAATTCTTTACTGTGAATTTATTTTGACCATATAAATGGGTGAAAATTCAAAGTCTTAGAATTTAACTTAAAATTTTATTTGAATATCTACATAAATTTTTATATACGTCTTGAAGTTTTTAAAATTTTAGTAAAATGTACAAAAGAAAATACTGTAATACTAAGTGTACAAAACATGTCTTAAATTACATAAAAAGTTTATTAGAAAACTGTCCTTAAATGGTGTCCCTTGTTTACCATTGTACAATTACACATCAATTTTCTTGTTATTCATTCCGTTTTAAAAAATCACAGAAAACCCCAAGATAATACAATAATTTCTTTATGCAATAAACCCTTTCCAGTAGTGATCTTCATCCAATCTGAACATTACGTTCTTATTGAACATCCACTGAAACAATGAAAGTTTAGAAAGAGTAACCCTTTGTAAACTGGGGAAAATGAGAGATATAGTTTGATTTTACAGCACCACGAAAAGTGAAAGGTTGCTTTTTATATATATTTATATTTTATATATATAGTTATATAATTTTGTTTTTGGGGTTATTTTTTTTGGTTTCCCTTTTTAGCACGGCAAGTTTGTGGGGTATTGTGAAATTTTGATGGACGGATTTGAATAATAAAGCACTCTAATATTCAACTCAAGTGTTAAGGTTGTAGGGCTGTGTTAATATGTATTAAAGGGAAGTTAGTGGAAGTGAAAATTTTTATATTGTGTGTAGTGTGATTTGAATATTATAATTTTAGTACTATATGATCTTAAGAGTGCATACTTGGAGGAGACAGGATCCCTTTGGGGGTGTTACTGGACTATATATTACATTAATGGTTTCTTTGGGTTAGTCTTTACAAATTGGATTTGTGTATAATTTTAAAAATAGTATAAAGTATAAAGTGGGATTTAAATGTTGTAATTTGACTAATGTTAGTTCTGATCCATGAATACGGGAATGAATTACAGTAAAATTTTAAACTAGAAGTAATTATATTGTAGAATACCCTTAACTTAAAATATTTGTAAGTGTACAAATATGTTTATACCATAATGTTGTTCAAATTTTAAAAATGTATGCATGAATAAAATGATGTATTGCAACGAATTTTTTGGGGAAACAAAGCAACTTATTAAAAAATCTCAAAAGTATTTAATATCAGTAAGCTTGTTCAGCGTATTTAAAACATCTCACAATTGGTTTCAAGCATTACATGTATTCCTTAATATTTTCCCTGTTAATATAGGAAGGGGCCTTTAATTTAAATTTTTTAACACAATGTGTCTTCATAATAAATAATCAATATTACCACCAAAGTGATTTTATGTTTATACCCTGTCTTGACTCTTTTTTTTTTTTTTTGTTTTTCCTTTGGGATATTGGGGGGAGTCAGTAATCCTCACACGCTACCTGACGTATTTGCCCTATGATGTGTAGATGTAAGCCTATGCTTCGTGCCCTTAATTAGCTAAAACTTTTCCCCATACTAGCAATGTTCGTCCCTGGGTTGTTGTCACCGAAAAAGCCCGTTCTCCTTCACCCAGTCTCCTCACGTCAGTAATATTGTGTGTTGCAGTCTCTCATAACTTAATGCAGATCTACACTCCGAAGGGGCCTCCATTTCTAACCTAATTTTAGTGGTTTCCGAATGGCCGTTCCAGTGATCAAAAGGCAATCACTTGCTTACCCTATCCCGGCCCTCCCCACAGCCATCTGGGGAATCCGACTAGAATCGGCAACATCTTTTGAGCCGATCGTGTCTTTGAATCTGCCACCCACGCTTATGTCGTCCGTACCATTTGTTTTATACAATTTTGGTATGCGCGACTTGCTTAGACCACTACTCGGTTCGACGATTATGAATTCCCTTGCTCCCTTTTGGCAAAACCCTTCGGCGCATTCGTTGCCACCTATTTTCCTGTGTCCCTACGCCAACCAAACCACACATGCTATCCCCAACTTGCAGAGATGTTAAAGCACTCCCACACAAGCCTGAAGGGAAATGCTGTGGAGTCAAAGCTTTAAGACTGCCTGACTGTCTACATTATAACGAGTTCATTCCCTGGTACCTTCTTGAAAGGGCCTATTCACAGCTAGATACGCATAGATTTTCGGCTTACATAGGACAGTTCCGACCCAAACTCCGCAAACATTCTAGGGATTGACTAAACACTCCATATCCGAGTTCTACCCTTTAAATAAGCAGCCATCCCTGTAAACCCAACAAACTCTTTCTTATTTGGGTTTGGAGGGATCTTGTCGATTTCCACCATCTCTAGGAGAAGCTTTCTGCTTGCTTCGTAAAAATCTTATATACTGATAAACTGATTATACTCTTTCAAATATATACATAAATCTTTTCGTCATGTAAACTATATCCACCTAAATCGCCCTTGCTCCTTTGCGTAAAAAATAGGGTTAGTACTATGGGGAATTTCTTTTCACCAATATTAATTCATTTATCAGTGGGTTATTCAAGATTATTGATGAAAATGAATATACTAGAGGGCTTTAGATGGACAATGAATGAAAGATCAAAATTTGTCCCCCTATGTTACTCTTACGAAGAAGTTAGCTTTGAACATATTTTACCAAAGGGGGTTAGTTGGCTAAGGGTTATCAACTTATGTGAAATAGGTTTGACCAAGTTTTATTTTACCTTGGTATTAGTTACTACCAGAATGGTTTAATACTAGGGGTTATGTTTTCCATGATGGGTTGTTACTTGTAACTTTCATTTTCATCACTTATCACAAAAAGTGACAAATTTCTATTATAGACGTCTAAAGCATTCAATCATATACATGAGTAATGAGAATTAACATAAACTATCGCATTCAAGCATTCAATCAATCAATAATACAGTTCTTATTAACATTGTTCTTGGAGAAAAGTAATAAGTCAAAATTATTACATACATCAGCAAGATATAAAAGCATTGGTTAGTGGATGTTCTGTTGTTGCGTTATTCCTCCATCAAGAAACTCCTTCACAGAATAATTATTTTCACACCAAAGTGTTTTGTAGCAGTTCATGCAGGTTTCGTACGGGTAGGGTTTCCTTCCCAAATGTCAGGGAAGCTGTTAACAACAAGTGCCCTTTGTATAGGGGGGCTTTTCTTTCGTAAAGCTAGGGTGATAGAGTCCAAAGAAAGTTGGTCTCGGGTTTTCTGGTTTGTAGTGGTGATGGTTTGCCCCAAATCTTGTTTTTAGATTACAGCTGCATATGTGCCTCGAAAGATACAGTCCACGTACTTCAGGGATTTTTGTGCTCCTAAACTTCTTTGCTACGCTCTCAACAGTCAACCTGTAGGGGGCCATCTGATCGGCGCTGGCTTTTTGTACAGAACCTCCAAAACTCTATGTAAGTTCCTGTTGCCACCCCAGCCACCAACCAGTCCTCTAGCGACGCTAACAAGCAAGTATGCATCTTTGCTGTTTGAGATCACCTTTTGGTGTCAGTCTAAATGAAACGTAATACTCTGCGCTCAGTTTTAATAAGATGCTTACTGTGTCCCATAAGTAGGTGCGGTCGAGGATTATTACCAGAATATTTTGGGGTTGAGTCACATGGGATAACTTGTAAGGGGTTTCATATTGGTGTTCTTTGCATGAAAATTTTAAATGGCGTTTTTCCCCTTCATCAAAGCTAAATCATTCCCCACATATTCTTTGTCCATTCAAAAAGGCAATTTAAACTGAGAATGTCGATTGTCTTTTTTCTTTGCAAGATAACCGTTCATCTGCTAGGAGACTGTTGCAGAAGTTGTGCAGGGAATGCAGGGGATGTCATTTTAACATATGAAAGAAGCGGCCAAGCACCGACCCCGGGGGTACACCTCTTTTCATTCCCATAAGTTTTTTAATTTTAAACCCTTTGATGATCGACGTTTGTACTCTTGCAGGAATTCAACCACTTTGACTTATTAAAGGGAAGTGTAAAACCCCATTTTGCCTTCTTGCCTTTACGCAAGGTGTATTTTGCCAATAGCAACTGGGCCCTAACAAGTCAAAGGGCCTTGCTTAGGTCCACTTAGATAGTGGTGGCTATGATCCTTTTCAAGGTGGGCTATCACAGTTTCCCCACGATGTTTACAATGGCTGAGTGGTTATACTGCAGAAATACCCATGCTGCTTTGGATCAGGATATTGTTACCTTTAAATATCAAAGTAGTCTTGTTAATACGCTTTTTCCCCCAGATTTTAAGAGAGTAGGTACCATGGGGAGATGCCTTTTACCAGCTGATGTCTGTAAATTCTCATGTTATATGTTGAGGAACACATTGATGGTGGTATACCTAAAATAATGTTCCCTTTTCTCAAGGATTTGTTTATACTGTCTACTATTTATCAATAAGTTTTAACTGCAAAGACGTGATGATTTGGCTGAGACTTCATCCTCCACCCTCTAAGTTGGTAGGCGGAAAAATCTATGATGACCCCCACTGACTTCTTCCCTTGTCATATTTGTAGGGGTTTTAGTTTTGGCAATTTTTACTTTCTTGGGGTTTTTAACAGGGAAAAATCGACTGGTAAAGGAGTGTTTAGCTCTATGTTCTTGGGGAGGTTTTTCTCTACTAGATAGTAAATACATGTTAAAATGGTCTCTATTTTAAGTGGTCGGTTATTTTTTTCATTGTGGATTTTATGATTTTTCTAGTGGTTTCCATTAACAGTAATTATTTCCCTACAGAAAAATATAGCATTATTTTCTCATAGAAACCGAGGTAGTTTAGTGGTAAGGGGTACATAAGATGTTTGTCTGCCATAAAACATTTAAAGCTATTTTTTTCCCATAAGGTAATAAGCAAAGTTTTTAATAAACAAAAACTAAAACTGCCGTAGGGGCCATCTTTGATTGTTTTTCCCAAGGGGGCTATGTATTAAAAAGAGTATAATATAAATACCAAATCGTACATTTCTTATAGTTATTGACTTCCTAAAACAAAAAAGGGTTCCATATTGAAGTATCTCTGCAAGATACAGTTTGAGGAGAGAGCTAGAATTTTTGGTAATGAAACCTAATACAATCTAAGTTTTTTTTTTCTGTAATTTTAAATGTTTCTTTAAAAAATTCAATAGAAAATTCTAACTTCCTCTTATTTTATTATAGTCCACAGTAATACTATCAAGGTACCCAAGTTTATAGTACTTTAAATACATTAAATTGATACATGTGGATGATATAATTTTACAATTTTACAGGCTGTACGATCAATATCGGATCTCCTCATTTTATAGTATTTTGGGGTGCTAATCATCTAAGCAACATATTAAGGTTTGTTACCATTCCTAAAACACTATTTCTTCTAAACAGCCAAACTAAAAACTCACGTTGTAAACAAGTACTCAGTTATTGTGGATATATAATATACATCCCATTAAAATTTTTTGTTCCTCCCATGTTACCTTTTGTGCAGTGCTAACTTTAAAGTAAATCACAAGCATATTAAGGTGAAATGAATTAAATGCATTTTCAAATTTGGGGAAATACATAAAAGGGTTACTACTGTAGTCTTTTATTGGATCTGCAAAGGAGCAACAAATTATCATGGTTTTTATTAAATATTGTATTACCTAATATTTATCACACTCAAATTATTTGTAAAAAAAACGTAAGTTTAGTTCAATATTGCCATTATAACTGATAAAATGACCTAATTTAACATTAAAACCCAAAAAAAAATGTACATGGATAGAAAATTAAACTTTACAAAAAACAAACAAATGTGCAACATAATTTACTGAGCTAGTGGAAATCTTATTATTTTGAAAAATTTTTCATTAAATTTTAAAATTTCAAGCATTTCTCAATCTCACTTCAACTGACTAAAATAATTTTAAAATTGCCGTCTTATCAAAATGAATAGGTGATGATAAGTATATTTGTATTACTGTTCAAAAGGAATTGGCATTCATGGCTTCTCATGAAAAAAATTTCAAAACTAATTAATTCCATTGAAAAAAGATACACTTCAACTTTTTAGCCCGGCTTCATTGATAACAAAAACGTTGCAATACACAAACGTAAGTATACCTAAAAATATTTGTGTTGTGTGTTTTTTAAATAATATAAAAAAAAATTTATTAAAGGAACCGGGTTGTCCAAAACTGCGCTATCCAGGCTCAACTCACGATCTGTAATTATAACACACCTCATTCCCACAGACCTACAACACTGCAATTAGAACTTCTTATGGTAGATCTCGGAATATTTTTCTTAAATTTTATTTAATCCCTTGCTTTAACTTGAGAAAACTAAATGTAAAATTCATCCATCCACAAATATATCCTTTAATTTTTAAAATTGATATGTTAAGTTGAAAGCGATAAAATACTTAAAACATTAGTAGCGATAATTCTTACACCTTAAGAAAATATGCGCAGATGCCAAAAATATACACATATATTTACAGTTTTTAAAAACATATAAATTTAGTCATGTGTTAACATAATTAGGGTCCCTAAAAAACAATTTTGGACCAAAAAGACTTTTTTACTTCTGGATCCAGATGACAATTAATAGATATAACAGTTCGTTAAAAATATATATATAAATATATAATATAATATTCAAAAAATTACAGATTAGTCTTTCATGTATACTCTTAAATACAGGTCAATGTATTGATTTCCACACAATTTCTATTGAACTTTTATCCAAAATTCTTATTATTCTTCAGTTATAAAAGTTGGCAATAAATTTTTAAGTGTAATCTAAACTGATTATGATGCCATTTAAAAATGTTAGTTTTAAATTATACAACAAAACTTTTGGCTAACAGCTTTAACAAAGTGTCTAAAACGTTTGTTAAAAAAACCCATTTTTATTTCATGAGGTTTCCCCATAAAAAAGGATAGCATATTTTGATTGTTTTAAGAATTTAAAACATAAGTTTTCTTTTCTTGTGTGGACGGTGGAGAGACAGTAAACACATAGTTGATTCATACTTATTAAAATACATGTAAAAAACAAAGATCAATGATCTTCTCATTCATTTATCCAAGACCATAAAAAAGTGCAGCAAACTGTTAAATAACAACTCAGCATAGAGCGTTCTTCACAATTTTTCAAATGTAATTGATAGTGTAATGGAAATGGAAAGCGGCACACTGCCTGTGAATCTTATTTTGCCCTAATGTCTAAGACAATCACAGTTGGAGGAGGGAAACTGTGAATCTGATTTTAAATTTCACTTGAACTACTAATGCCAGTCTGCAAAAATTTAAATTTCACATTTTGAAGCTTAAGACAACTAACTCTTCACGAGGTTAATATATAGGTCGTTCAAAGGGGGGAAATTTAAATTAAAATTTACTTCCATCAACATTGACAGCCAGATTGCACTCCGCATTTTCAATATATCTACCTTTTCCTTTTTGTAAATTGTATCCATTGCCAAAATTTTTTTATATTTTATTTGATCAATATCTAATAAATAAAAATAATAAATTTAAGCCTCACATAACATAATTAGTTTTATTGAAACAGTAAAATTTAAAAGCAACCCGGGAGTACTATAGGCATTATCCGCCACATTTGATTCATGTCTGACTTCACTTAACGCCTCAAGTTGTAGAACCTTATATACACCATAAGGTGAATAGTACAATTGTACAGGGATTTGATTTTTATTCTCGGGTCAGCACAATATGGATTTTCTTCAAATGCTACACACCTGTTGTGGAATAAACTTTAATTTTGTACAGAAACGACCAAATAACAAAAATCCACCTGAGATAGTATTTTTCATATTATTTAAATTCGGTGATGTTAAACCCCTTTTTAAGATCACAGAGTCCCAGGAGAGGTCCGAAGCACTTTGAAATATGAGTAACTACCTTTTTAACTACTATTTCAGTTGTTATTATAGCTGGCATAATCAACATTTACTTTTACATTATTTTTGTTAAAATTATTACTTATTCTAGATTATTATATTATATTAATACTGAAAAATAGAATAATATGATTTCTCAACATAAGTTTTTAAATTTGAAAAATTAGTGTGTAAAGTCAATTTGTTTGCCACAATGCAAATTTTTATATATTTGGGTAAGCAATCATTTATAGCAAAGATCAATTTGTATTATTGTTGGGGGAAGGCCCCAGTAAAAAATCAGTTGTGGGGGGTCAGGTTATCGCCAACCTTCATTACATTCAATTTAATTTTCCCGAAAACCGCCGCAAATATGGGAAATTTTTGGACACACTACTACTACAGTTTTGGAACAGATCTAGGAATAGTTTAAAATTTAGTTAATAGAGTCAGGAGATCCCGGGAGGACTGCTTCCGAGCAAGTGTACTTAATTATAATGTTGGATTTGGCACATATTTAGCAATTAATAAAAGAATATACAAAAAGATTTGGTTGTCATAAAAGTATTGTACATTTATATACACGGGTTTATAATTGATTGTGTATATCTAGGCTAAATAAATTTAATGGGAAAACCCTTTATATTGTATGTTATCGTACGAAAGATGATATCGTACTGTATAAATTTTTAAAAATAGTGACTAATTCAACAAACGGCTTAACACCTTTTGAAAAGAAGTGGTAATTTGCGAATGCCACTAATGTAGTCTAGTGTAATGGGCAAATTTTCAGGGATCCAAATCTCAAAAAAATTAAGCACCCGTTCAAATTCTTTGTAGTATTGAGGAGTAGCTTCAGGGCTCAGTGCGAAAAAACCTCTTTTATTCCTTCTTTACCATGTTTATGATCTGCATATTCCTTACCCAATGAACATCACTTGTTCATCTGACTATACCCTTTTTTTGAGTCAATACCTCTTTGATTTGTGCAATCACTTAGTAGCAAGTTCCGAACAATTGACTTTATACTAGCCACAGACCATCATTAGTTGGATGCAAATAAACACTCATCATTCTGACTAAAACTAACTCATGGGGAATTTCACTCTCAAACAACACAACATTTTCGAGATAATTTGGTCGGTGCTTAAGCACTCTTCACGATTACCCTTTTTTCACAAAGTACTGATTTCCCTTTTTAGGAGGTACATCCGTTGAAGTGGATTCCCACATAAATTGGCTTTTTGGTGAAGAACTTCATTCACAATTTCACCCAGAGCTTTCTGGTCTACACGCGCTACGTCCCGGGAATACCTCTCAACTGGATTAAAACTCATTGTGGCTTATTCGAGTCAAAATTTTAGATACAGCCTAATTTTTTGGGGGGTTTGTTTTTTGTATACAAGCAGTTTTAAAATTCGAGCTGCGTCCCTCCACAAGAGGATTTGGAAAAGTTTGGGATCGTACCAACATAGAAATTCTAGGAGTTCTTCCAATCAATTGTACTCTTGATATATACCAATATACACAGATCCTGGGTACAATTTCTGTGTTGCGAGTCATGAGTTGAGTTATAATATTTAATTACTTTGCACAGGGGGACAAATTGGTAATTAGGAACTAAAACATTTGTTGACATGAGTCTGTCCGATCAAGTGATGGGTTATTGAAACACATATGTAAATACGGGCCATATACTAAATATTATTAAAAGCTTAAAAGAACGCTTGTGGAATGTTGATCACTAGTTCATCCCCAAAAGTGTAATTCCGGCGTGCACACCGGGGGACATATACTTGTTGCGATTCAGATATTAATTTATTGATAATTATAATTTCATATATAATATAATTATGTGACATCGACATCAGAAACTTTCAGAACGATTAGTTCTCATCTAACCATTTAAATAGGGTGTCATTGTTTCTTTACATTTCTCACAAAAAGTACTTCACAAATATGTTTTATTACTATAAAACAAGTGTTATATGATCTTTTAAATTCAATATTGTAACGTTTTTGGTGGTTTTAAATCAAATTTTTATGATATATTAAATATTTTCCCCAAAAAATAAGACCCTATTGAAAACATTGTTTTTATTAACATCTATAACATTTTTTTTTGAAATTTTTCCAATTACCCAAAGGGTCTGTACATATTGCCTATATGTAATATAGCAGTATAATTTTAAATTTGTATTTGATTGCGATATAAAATGAATATAATCATTAAATTTTTGTTCATATAAAAGTGTAAACTATTGGTGAATTGGAGAATTCGACAAATAATTGTACCCACAGTATCGAAATTTTTTAGAACCACTACTCATTCAAAAAGTTAAACAAAAAAATTTAAAAAATTTGGTTATTAAGGTTTTATGTTTTGTTAGGAACGCTCATATTTCGTCTAAAACTTAGATATTTGGGGAAACTGTAGCGTGCGAGAATTAGATTATAATTCTTTTGTAAAATTTTGGGGTAAATAGTCGTACCTATATAACAAATATTACCCAAAAAGAAAGTTGGGTTTTTTTTCAACATATTTTTTGGTCTTCTAAGAACCTATTATATGAGTAATTTTATTTCGAAACTAAGAAATGAAAGAAAGGTTTACCCAATTCTTGACTAGGATAGATCACTCGTTCCCCATCCCACCATTGAAAAAATTTAAAAATTTATTTATGGGGAAGTATATGGTGTTTTTTAATAGGGGGTTACTAAGTATTTTAATAACAAATTTTATCTCCACATTTCTCCTTAGAAAATAAGTGTAGTTATACATATGGTAGTATACTAAAATTAAACTGGGGTACAAAACACCCAAAACGTGCCAGCCATATTAGGAAAATTGACTGCCAATCCCAAAAAGGTTCAAAATATATTATTTGAACTGATTACATGCTTCATTTGTGATATGAAACATGAACTACCCCATTAACCGTCCAAAAATTTTTGGGGCATACTAAAAATACTAAACATATATTGTACGGTACTCACAAAAATACAGGGTACAAAAATGAGCGTTTTTTAATATTATTTTCTAAAAAAATTAGAAAGCCTTTATTTTAGTCATAGATCATAACTTTGTTTATTTCCCTTACAAAATAAAAGTATTTTACAATAAAAAAAGTCGTATAGTGCAAAATTAAAAAAGTAATTTACAAATATTAAAAAAGAAATAATTCAAAAAATTTTTTGGATTGAATTTTTTATTTTGAAGCCTAACAACTAGTTTTTTCATGAACACATTTTCGAGAACAAAATAAGATTCTTAAAATCATCACATTATTTCTAAGTCAACAATACAAAAATTCAGACACCTACCGTCAAAAACTTGGGGAAGAACTGAATTTTTTCAAAACTGTGAGAAAATCAACAAGGTTGTCCCAGTGACATTCAAGTATGGCGGTTAGCTGGGCTTTTAAAAAGGCACTTTATTAAATAACACAAATTGTCTATTGCAATAATAAAGGTATGTGTATAAATCATTTTAAATTAATTAAATATAATTAGAGTTCAACTTCTTTACATATGTACATAATTTTAAACTAAATAATTTGAGATAGCGTAGACCAGTCATCTCTATTGTGCTGTTTAGAGGATTATCTTCATTGCCAAGAGAACAGTAATAAACGCATTCTTTCTGGGTAAAGTACAATTTTTCCACATTCTTCACTTAATTTTAAACTTATTCTTAATGTTTTACTAATTAACGTCCCTATCATATCTGTTTTTGTTTCATTTTACAAATTTGGGGTATAAATTTAGCAGAAAAAAATAATGATAAAATAAGCTATGGTTTTTGGGGGAATTTATAGAGGGGGCAATGCGTTGGGGCCCATGTCTCAAACTTTAATAAATTATATGGTCATTGCCTGGTCTTTTTTATCATCACAAACATCCAATCAACATTTTCCATCAGTAGTTACAGGGTTTAATTATCACATTTACATTTTTCCTATGATTTTACATAGGGCTAGGGTTGTCTGAATATAGCGATTACATGTCTAATTGTAGCACTAACATTGTCATGAGCATATTTACTGGTATGTTTACAGATTACATATACCAACTCACATCATAATACAAAACTAAACGTGGCAATCTATTTGGTTGCACCAGCTGTCAGCATGATCATGTAGCCCTACAGCTGCCAAAGCAACTTTCAAAGCATCTACAAACTGACAAATTATAAAATTTCCCTTGTTATAAAAATTTTACATTACCTAACAGCTGATATAAAAGGGTTTAAACTTAGCAAAGATGTAAAAGACCCAAATAAAATTTAAAAGAAAATGAAGGTCCTAAATATAAAGACGTCGTAAAAATTTTACAAGAGATGACGTCCTACAAGGATAGACCTCAGTAATTTTGGGGCAATAACTCAACGGCCTATATATAGAGACGTCATTTATAAGGGGTTTTAAATTTAAAACTGAAATTTTAGTCTTATTTTTTATTGATCAAAAAACTTTTGGTCCCTTAATAATTATACTATATGAAGTTAAAAAGAAAGTTTTGTTTTAAAATTTAAATTCCAAAATCTAAAAATACTAACAAAATATCAACTAGCCTCCTCTCATACCATCATGAAATTTGTCATAACTGTGCATCTGAAAAACTGGGAAAGGGTTTACACAATAGAAATTCAAAGTAGCCAAAAGGCCTCCTAAATGATTTCTTATCTAACTTGAAACTGAAGATATAGTATTTCGTCAACTATTTTAGTGACATTTACTAGCCAAAGATCGGAGTTTATCACAAATCTAGACTTTGTGAACCTTATTCTTATTCATATTTCATGAGTATGTTGTTTAGTTGTTTATAATCATGTTTTAAGTTATGAATTAGAAACACACAACTGGGGTTCCGGAAACGTATGTGTCCTGAAGCTCTCGATAGGAGTGTGTTTATTTTAGGCCCATTTGTATTATTATTAAAATTTACCTAAGAAGAATCAATTTTTGCAGATCTCGAAAACGTAGTGTTTCGATTTCTTGCTATCATTGAACCCCAAGTGCGGAAAATCTGGGCGATTAATTTACAAATCCTTAAAATTAATATTTACTCTTATTCCACATATCTGAAACACAATCTACCAACCATACCACCAACTCTGTAATATCACAACAATCACAATTTTAGCTCTTGTTATGATAAAATAAACACAAAAATAAAAAAAAATAAAAACAAATCCAATCACATTGTTCTCAAAATGGGTAAAATAGTATTTTATTGAATATTTAATTATTCCCCTTATACTAGCATGTATTTTTAGAGATTTTAAAACTCGGTATACTAATGGTTACAGTTAGACAACATGCCTGATATGTTGCTCATCGAAATTTTAAATAAAAAAGTATTTTCAATAAACTTCTAACATAAATCTCAAGAATTTTTGTAACCAAAATTTGCTAATTTTCTTTATTTGTTGATAATCTGAGAAAGGGGTTAAACTTGTATCTAAATATTTTAGAAATTCTAAAAATTTATGATACTGTTTGTGGTTTAATCAAAATTTAATATGAGAAAAACAATCGTGTTGACACTCACTGAAGTTCTGAAATTATATACAGCATCGATTTCATTTTTAATGTTATAAAGTATTATTAAATGATAGACTGAGCTTGATACACTAATTAATGCGGATAGAAAACACATAGTATAGCTAAAAACCCAAATTTACATCAGAGGAAAATTTTTTGAAACAAAAATCATTGTGAAAATTTTTTAAATTAACACTATTACAATACCTCAAATGTGATCGAATCTATAAATGTTTTCACATTTTACCTAAACTGACGGCTTTCCTTTACATGCTCATATTCCAGTTGAACAGTGAGCTAATGAGTAAAAACAGAGAAATAGACCACAACTTGCCCATGCATCCTCCCTGATCCTACAGTCATCGCAAAAAACAACAAGACTTTTCACAAATGCAAAACCTTAAAGAACCATTAATTTATAAATAGTGGTAAATTGAATTTAAATTTTGGGCCCCTATTTAACCCGGAGGTAAATTTGGAAAACTAAATTTCAGCCCTGACCGGCAAAATAGCTTCTCATCCGTACGTATGTTGTATAATTTGTTCTTCATTAATAAATAGGGTGTATATCGGCATCTTAAAAATAAGGGGCAACTCAACATAACACTTAAATACATTAGAACAGAAATGTGATTACAAAGATACTTAAGAGTCACTTTTTACGGAATAATTTCCAGATCTACTTCTAACCATATAGTTGTTTTGAATCTGGGCAATAAGGGCAAGACTCTACTGTTACTGTAAATGAATTTTGATATGGTAGGGGCTAGATATCTTTATCCGAAGGGTATATCACTTTTTCGACTGGAATAGCTTCCCCCGAAGCCTACATCATACTTTATATAGTTTTTGTATTGATCTAGGGCAATAAGGCAAACTCAACTCGTCACTGTAAAAGATTTATATGGGCCCAAAGAATAAACACCTGTTTAAAACCGAATAGCTTTCAGAACCTCATATGATACAAATTCGTTCTTCATCAGCACAACAGGCAAACTCTGATTATGCACTGAAAATGATCTTAACGGTTAATCATGATAAGCGTGTAAATACAGGCCTTTTTGGGCAGAGACTAGTTTTTTCCTGAACTAATGAATGTGTATTTTGATCAAGCATAAACAGACTTAGCCGTCTCGAAAATATAAAGAAATTCCCCAAACCAAAAGTGCTCCCGAAAAATCAAACATGATATAAGATCAGGTTTTTAAACTTGATACTCTTTAAAAAACATAATATGAAATAATTTACCGATGTATTACCTACCTACATTGACAAAAATATTTACACTTCATCATAGTAAATCACTATTATAATATTTTTATTCAAAATTTAAATGAATAAATAATTTTCCCAATAAGAGTTTAAGTCGTTCCAAGATATTGATAATATCTCGAACAGCTTTAACTTTGGAATCCACATAATCACCTCACATAAATGCATAATACCACGTATATCATCTCAACGTTTCAACATAACTTTATTTCTTAAAACGAAATATTATATAAAAAGATAAACAACAACAAAGAAACTAAAACGAGTCGAAAAAAACTGGTAACAATAACACATTTATTTGAACAGATGACGAACTAAAATAAAATTTCTCATTACTTTTTTTTAAAAATTTTAAACCATTCGGATTGTGTACCATTACTTTTTATTGAAGGGGAAAGTTGATTGATTATTGAAGCCCAATATAACATCTTGTAAAACAACATAAATTGGGGTTCTTATCAGTCATAAGATGTCCTAAATAACAAACATAAAGAACATCATAAAAGTCTTCTGGATTTGATTAACACCATTAGGCTATAATAAATGGATTAAATGAATTTGCTTTTGTGCAGCGATTTTAAGTATTTTTCCCCACAATGGTAAGCTTAAACTCTACTACGAAAACTTTCTACTCACGTTCGGGTAAGGAGGAGACGAGGGTCTGCAAGTTCACTGTGTCTTTGGCGTCAAGAAAAATTTCGGCTTCCGCTACACTTGAGATGAATCCTCAGGGAACATTCAGCACGGGAAAGAACCCCCAGAAGTTTAAACGCTCAACACAATATATCCACAGTACATGTGTCTTCTTGCGATATAAACATTGTAGACCATCAATAAATAGATCATTTGTTTGTTTTAAGGGTATTCTCTGCATTTTTTGGACCCTAATAGTTAGTTATATGACAAGTATTCAATCTTAATCGTTAAGAGCTTTGTGTTCGTGAAAAAATCCCAACAATGGGGGGGGGGGGGGGGGGAATTGTATGGATTTTTCACTACATTTGAAACTTAATTTCTATCTTAGTTAACGAAGAATTTGATGGGGGGTAATTTTTACAATTTATTCCAATCTAGTGTCCTGTAATATAATATTTTGGAAATAAAAACCAGCTTAATATTTACAATTCTTTCCAAAAACTTATATTTTTCTACAAAAGTTTAGAGGTTTTTTCCAAGGGTTTAAAATTTCCTCCAAAAAAATAAAATTTTTCCCAGTTACAGTCTCTGTATTCCTGATGATAAATCGATAACTAACTTTTGCTTTAACATGATTTGGGGAAATAATGCAGCAAAATTGGGGTTTTAAAATTGCTTCTCAACTTTAAATACTGATAGTGTGATATAACTTCTATTTTTCCTAACATTTAACATTTTAGATTTTAACAGGATAAACCATTTTGTACATAGAAATTTTCAGAGGGCCAGTACAGAAAACAACAATCCACATCCTCACCAAAGATAGATATTGTCTGTAGAATTACTATTAAAATGGTACGTTCTAACAATGTCTATCCATCTTCTATCTCATAAATCCGTTTTCTCAAAGCAACGATTTCCCAAGATCCCATTGTACATAACCATTAGATGATTAAAGGACAAATAGTTTCATACCGACTTTTGGGGAAGAAGAGGGGAAAATTTTCTCCCATTTCAACATCTACCACACGAGAAGCAGGCAATAGTTTCCTCACAAATAGCTTAGCTTTCACTTTGAGGGGTCTATAGCCAAAATTTTTTAGAGCCCAGAAAGAATCATAAACTCAAGCATTTCACTGTTTGGGGAAACGTATCGACCTTTTGTATTTAGGGAAAATTGTACATTAATTGATGCTGCTGGGGGGACGATTTAATAAATTAAAATTTTTTAATACTGATTTCATACAACGGTTGAAAAAATGATTCTCATATTTATGAAAAAAACCGAGAACAATAAACAAAATGTTATTGTTGTTGAGGCCACCAAAAAGTTTGGCTTAGCAAACTTATAACTACCAGGAGCGTCTGTACAACTGTAAAAAATAATTCATAAATACCTTCACTTTTTAGCAAAATTTTTTTCCTTTTACTAGTAAGTGATGACTGAGCCTATTGTGAATATTACAAACTACCCGACAATTTTAATACTAACTTACCTTTGTTTTCATCACTGGTTTTTTCCTTCGAACTGGCGTGGCCATGGCATAGTTAGTCCTTATTTCTAAGCTTTTCCTAACTTTTTGATTACTTCAGCAATAAAAAGACTTGTAATATCTTCAATGCTTCAACTATGAAACGCCCGAACCAACGAACCCTGATTTAAGCAAATTCTTGACTACACCTCATTAGTGCCGTCAACGCTGCGGAAGAAGTCAACTTAGTTCTCAATTTCAGACATTACTTATTAGAAACATATAAGTGACAGTGATAATGCCCACACATGACATATTACACATGCCGAGGGTAAATCTCAAAAAATTTTAAAGGGTATCCTACATCAACTTTAACTGACAAAGTATATAGTCAATAGTAATATGTTTTATTGAAATAATGAAGTATTTTTTAAACTCCATTTTTAAATAAAATTTGATATGAACTTATTTTTTTATACTACTCACAAAAGACACATAAAATTTGGTGACTCAAATTTAAAAATATAAAATGTTTGTTTGTTATTTAACACTATACAAATCCCCCAAATAAATTTGGGAAAAGTTTAGTTCAGAGTAACAGGAAAACCTATATCATATTTTAATAGTTTATTTAATAAATTTTGTTAGAGAAACATCCACTATAAATTTTTAATTAATAAATAGCCATGCAAATTTTTAAACAGCTCCATAACTTAAAAATATTTTCTTAAGAATTCTCTATGACAGTCCAAACCCCTCGGTTTATTCAAGCATTTGACCGGAAGAGGTTCTATAACAAAGTTGTTTGAGATAAACGAGGAATACGAAAACACTATAGATAAATGGAATAGTTGTGAGAAAAGTCAATTTTAACAAAATATCATTATAATGGGGCCATTAAATGTAAATTCCCTAGTTCACAGAGATTAAAATTACGGGGAGTAACAAATTTTAACAAATAAAAAAAAAAAAGGTGAAATGCGGTTTTACTGTTTCGAAAAAGGTCAGTCATTTCTCTTCATCTTAAATAAGATCTCACAGATATTTCAACTATCATTTAACACAAATACGAATAACCACAGAACTACACTAAGAAGACCACGATAAACGGGGGGTTGTACAGTACTCATACCAAATAAACTTACTAGAACAAAAGACGTATACGCAAGAAAAACTTTTTTCTTGCACTTTAATCTACAAAAAAGAAATTCTTTTAGGTATGTTGAGATCACAAGATTTTCCAAACAATCTTTAACTTCTATACTGATGATCTTGGTTATTCTCAATCTGATTCCATGTCACAAGATCTCTGCAGGAATTTGGGAATATAACAGTTATAATCTTAAAGAATAGAGTCATAATCCCGCCCCCTCTATGGAATATCATACAATTTGGGTTTGAGTCTTCTTCAAACCAAAATACTGGATATAGCCACCTGCTAAGGGGCCTCCTTTAAAGGGGCTGATGTTGAGTTAGGATTCAACATATAAAAACATAGTTGTTTGTGCAACACATATACTTGTAACTGAAAACTGGCACACTAATCGAAAACCACCTTAAACCTCCTTATTAGGCAACACATTTGTCCGTTTGAGTCCCAGCTAACGCAAACGATACTGAAACTAAATGTTTTTTTCTTTTTAATTACAAATAAAAAGAACCACTTCATCAAACAAAAGTAAAAAAATAATATTAATAATTTGTCCCACAGCAACACTAATGGAAAAGTGTGAACATTTACTGTAATAAATAATTTATTTACATTCTTATTCACATTTTATGGTGTCGTTTAGTTGTATTACGTAAAGATAGAAGGTTGGTGTTTCAACCTTTGCATAATTTTATAGTACCTCATAAAGGGGGAACACTACATTTTGCCAAATAGGGTGGTGTTTTTTAAACAATTCTCAATTCTTCTCTGAAACAAAAGCATTTGTGACCGCCAAGTGTGGTTGGGGATAAAAACTGTTTTGTATTCATACCCTATCTACCCTAAAAAAGGGGCACTTTCATCAATCACCTGGGAAAAAATCTTTACCAGGTAGTTCTCTAGAAAAGGTTGTTAAGGAATTTTTTCTCCACTCCAATAATTGATCTTGGACATACAATAACATATTTATGTAAAACCGAACCATGTGAAAGAAAAGGGGCCCTAAGCTCTTTTAAATATGCAGGTGACTGAATAAGTAAGATTAAAAAATTGGTGAATAATAAAAGTAAAAACTTTCAGAAGAGTAAGACCATAATATTAAAACTTAGTTTTGAATACCATAATTTACAACTATCAAAAAAATATAGTTTTCTAGTTAAAGTTGAAAATTGTTTACATTATTCAGTGAACTAATGTATAGTATAAAACATACTTATTTCGGTAATATAAAATTAAGTTTCTTCGTAAATCAAATGGTGACACCTCTTGGGAGAATACAATACCTGAATGACTTTATAGGTACACGAATCTGAGTAGTATAAAAAGAATGAGGAAGAATTAGGGCACGTAACTTTAATTAAATATTTAAGTGATTTAGGGAACACTGAGATTCAACTATGATAAAGAAAGGACAACAGTATTTAATGGGAGAAAAGAGGGATCTATATACAAATTTAAAAGTAGGCAAGATTACTACTACATATATGGTTTAACTTCATTATTATTAAACACTTTTAAAAACCAAAAATTTAACAATACCAAAAACAACACACAACTACGCTCAACTCAAAAAAAAGAACAATAAGCGTGAAATTTTTAAATACAGAAACAAAGCAAAACATGATCATAATAAAATTTTTAATGTAACAATACCCCCCCCGGTCTACACCAAATTCCATTTCTCTCATAGTCCTTACTTTTCATTCACAGAATTTTTGGGCCATGTGATAGTGACTTCCCAATAACTTCAAAACTAGTATCCCTGATCCATTCCTTGTTCCTATCATGAAATACAACATGGATCAATCGATTTACATACACCTTTTCTCCAACTTTAAAAATGTTGGTCTTCGTAAACCCCAAAAAATTGATTAATTCAGCTTTTACCTCCAACTGTTTTTAAAAATGAAAATGGTAAATATCACTTATAAGTCCGTTCTGTCGATTGGGAACTTATACCAACACACCATGTCTTGATTACTTTTCCCTTTGGCTTCTGACTGCCATTCCTATAATTTTTCGTGGAGTTACTCAAACAATACTATTTGCTATTGCTCCGTTTACCTAAACAAAGGCTTCACATTCCACGTGTCACAAGTTGCTGAGTTTATTATTACATCAAACCGTTTCCTGGTATGTCCTCATTCAGCAAAATTTTCCATTGAACTACTGAAAATTTTGGCTTTTTTGTTTCACTAAAATCCACTTGCATAGTTTATAAAATATATCGTAGACCACAGCTAACATTGGTAATTACATATACACAATTATGAAAATTTAAACATCATTGCAATCTATGCATCCTTCACAGTATAGAATAATCTGGTTCCTAGTAAGTGGACGATGAATCTATTGACAGACATGCCTCCATATTACTATTTCTTTTCTTCAAGCAAAAAGTAAATCACTGATTTCAACATTCAGTTCTAGTGAGTTGCAATGTGCTACTTCTCCAATTAATTTTGGATTATTCACAAACCCTTACGATCTTCCCTTAGTGGGAAATATTAATCTAACAAAAGATTTAAAATTCATCACTTTTTTCATAAATCTTTAAGACAAATAATACCTTCGTTGAATCAAATTTTTTCTCTTATCCACGTGTCATAGGTACATGATCTTGATCAATTTAAGATCTTCTCCAACATAGATTTAGCTGACTCTAAATCAACACACACTTTTTCCCAAAACACCCATTCAATAGCAATATCATGCCTTTCAAAAATTTCCTCTAAGTCAACTAAGGGTTAACATTTGAATATCGTGCCTTTCTGCAACCCCAAAATTTTCCCCAAAACGAGTCACTACTAACCTCACAATACAAATTATTCAAATTCTGAGCGCGTTGCAAACCACACTCTCCCCCTTCATCACCTAAACTACAGCCCCTGTTTCCCAAAAAAATCTGATCCTTCACTGAGCCGTTACATCATATCCCTTAACATAATTTATTATTTATGTATCACATAAGTATTAAACTAATGGAATTTTGTAATGCAAATGTTAAAAATTATATAAAATGTTATTAAATATTCATGTAAAAACAAAACTAATACAAAAAAACAGGGTTTTTCAAAACAAGAAGAGGTTAAAAGTCATACAATGCAATTTGCAGCATTATTGGGAGTACATCAGAACTATGCTTCTTCATTCATCTTCCCAGCTTACTCTGACAAACATCTCTTACAAAAAACTGAAATTCAGAAAAACTGGTATCTGTAATATGCGTTATGATAAATCAATAGGTATTAAAGGGGCTCCCCCTTTTGGGTCACCACAATCACAATTAGTCTGGTAAAAAAATCTTAAATTACTGCTATTACGCTGAAACATAATGATTAATATCTTTGTAATCCAAAACCAGTTGCAGCTTGTCTTGTATTAGGCGTGAATAACCACCATAAAAGTGATGGAGCCATCAAAGCCACTATCATAAACATGAAACCACCCATTTTCAACCAGCTTTCCCCTCATCTTCATAGCGCTTGCTGATACACAGAACGCCGAACCCTTATATCTATTTTTTTATATCCCAGGTGTTCTGCCCAAATTCCCTTTGACTGGTCCATTTCCCAAACTATATATTTTCACACGCAACCAATTCAACTTTTGTTTTAAGCAAATTCATGGAAATCTCATATTCCCATCATACTTTGGGGAATGAATCTGAAAAATCTCATCTTACATACGTAAGTTGCCAAATTAACCCTTGTCAAATATAGAAAATAGATTAGTAGAACTTTTATTATTAAACATTTTTCAACCTAATTTAACAGTAACACAGTCAACAAATATAACCTAAGACTACTCCGCAACTCTGACAATTCGTGATTTTAATAACAAAATCCGCTTATCAAATATAATAAAACAACAAAAAGGGAATGAAAATCTGTTGGGGAAAGAACACGAAAAAAATATGAAAATAGAATATAATATGATGGTCAATAACACGTTCACCTAAGAGACTTTTGAAGAGCTGCTCGATAAGTATATTGTAAATAAGTTTTCATAGTAAAAACTTACTGAAAAAATCACAAAAAAGAAAAAAATCAAACAAAAACACCAACAAATGGTCACTAATAGATTAAAATAGAATTGAAAATTTTATGTAAATCTATCAACAGCTAACGAAAGTGCCTAAAAGTGAAAAATGCAAGTAGACTCTACCAGCACCAAACTACTTGCATGATGATGGAACACTGGAGGCATCGAGGAATAAATTCTCTGCTCGATACACGCCTGACAACTCAAGCCTGTAGGATGTCCCGGAGGAGATTTAGACGATAAACCTACAGTGGGGAATGAAACCCAATCGTTCAAGTACCGAACGTGTATCTATTTTAAAAACAGCCACCCCTATACTAAAATTTTAAGGCAGAGCACTCACAACACAACTGACCCTCTAAAAGAACTAATATTTAGCTCATAGAAGCTGCATTTAAAATTTCAGTATATAAAACCCTTGGTTTAACATATATACTCTATTTTTCATATATATAGGATCTGCACTCCCAGGAACTGAATAAAAAATTTTAAAAATTTTCTAAAAACCCTTAAATGAAAATATAAAATTGTATAGGCACCTTGAGGGAAATTGCTTGAGTGACAATCACACAGTAACTCTTACTTCCGTTTCACAAGGGAAAACTGTGTCTTGCAACCGTACTAACAAAGATATCACTTTTTACTACACTCCATATTTCTAAAAAAACGATAATCTATTGTATACATACATATACAATTAACTCAAGACTTTAGTAAAAACCCATTATGGTGGCAACAAGTATTTATTTCTGAATCCTTATTAAAACATGAAAGACTTTGCTGCCTGGGGAAATTATTTTTCAATAACTTGCAGATAAAAATCCAAATAAATTTCGATAAAATACTCCAGCACCAGTTTGCATTCAATCGACTCCTCAAATTAGATCAACTCTCTGCAGAGATCATTATAAAACCAAACCAAGTCGTTGAAATCAAACCTGATTGAATAACTCAACTCATCATTGATCATTTTTTTTCATATAATTTTGAAAACAAATTGTTCTAAAACAAGCGATTAATTTTCTGTTTTCCAACAAGGGGTAAAACAAATCCGACCGAATTTTGGGATGGGGATTGAAAAACCCATAATAAGAAAAGAAAAATCCACCAATTATCTTGGATGCAGCCTTAACAAGGCTGACATGGACGTTCACATTGAGATGTCTGTTCAAAGGGGTTTGCTTCTGGCATTTATGTCTTACCTCAAAATTGCTAAATTCGTTCATTATATTCTGAAGACAGCTTACGTTTGGGCCGAATAACATACACATTTACTTAGTCCTAAATTTTTTGTGGTCTGTTCTAGATACAAATTTGAATGAGAGTGATTAAAGCAAAAGAAAGCTTCAGAATCATTTACAAATTAATCAAAAAGGAGGAGGCGTGTAAATTAAGCCTTTGGAAGGGGAGCTGGATTACGATCACTTTGCCTAGCCTCTAAATTCTCGACCCGGCTATACTGCCTGTCTATGCTCTCAACCCTTCGGGTACACGTACACCCCAAAACGGGAACTAAGAGCCGGACAACTTCGTATGCAGCGATGCCAATCAGAACTACTGTTTAAACGCTTGCCATCTCATTGGTTACTAATCAATTAGGCTCCCGATAATCAAACCGTCAATAACCACAACAAGTTAAATCTTCATTTAAACACTCTTAGTTCCAAGCATTTTACCATTACGATTTGCATGGCCGCTGGGAATATTCTTCATAACATTTAAAAAAAAAAATACAACTCCCCTTCAATATCCAAGAAAATTTGGCCACTAGCGGAACAACTGGCGGCAGGTCACATACACCAAAAAGTATTTTTAGTTTTAAATTCTCCGAATATTTTTTTACTCAAATTTAAAATAATTTTTGCATTAATTAAATTAGACTTGTATTTCTATATGACGCTTGCAATACAATTATCGTTAATTGTTTCCTGCAATAAAAGTAAGTATTAGTATAGCTATATATCTTTGCTATTTTGAAAGTCTTGCTCCAGATAATGATAGTATTATACTGCAAGTAATAAGTTTCTCTTTTTTGTCAGGCAAAGATGTTTCCAAGTCCAACCCTAACTTATTAAGTGTAAATTGGAAAAGAAACACTTGAAAATTGAGAATAAACTAAGGGTTTCCCTTATATTAAAATTCATAGCAACAATAGTACATCCTGTTTCTGACCCAATCTTTCTATATGGTCCTTTTACTAAATTGAAACTTACAATTCTATTTTGATTGAATTTTTCGGGGCAGTGACATGTATATCATCTTCCCCCTCCTATCAATTTACCATTGGAAATTGCTTCGCCTTCATTTTTTTACTAATCCTCAAGTTAAGTTTTTAAAACTTGCTAACACCAGCATCCCAAACCAAAATTTTAAAAGCAAACGAGATGTCATTTTAATGTCTCATTCACTGAATATAACAATATTTATTTTAATGGACTTTAATAATATTCTCTTTGAAGAGTGTAGTCCACTTTAGAAGGGGCAAAACCCTATCACCCATTCCATTAGTTCTTGGGGTTTTCTCCGAGACATGAATTTTTTGTACTTTTTTAGTGGATCCAACGTGCAATGAGGTTCTTACAGACCCTAACATCCCTCGCATTTTTTCCCTGCACTTTTGAACTGGTTCCTCTACAACTGACTGAGTTCAATATCTTTTACAGTCATTTCCAGATAGGGAAGGCACCTCTTCCTTGGACTTCACTATAAGTTTAACTCACGCTCATATACACAAATTCAATAATTTTTGTAATTCACTTGTACTTGGAGCAACTAGAAAATAGATAAATAAGTACTCAATAATAATTTCCACGTATGTTTCACCCACTATAAACTATGGCAACAAATCCAAAGTTAATAAAATTTTTAAATGGAATTCACTGAAAAATGGGGGCCAAAAGCTATTAAACATTAAATTTAAAATTGCTTCTTTAACAGTCATATTTACAATAATAAAAACTAAAAGCATACTTTAGATTTAGAATGAAAACAAAATAAAATAAAATAACTAATTCACAGTGCTATTAGTTAGGTGTACTTTTGGGCAACTATTCGCTCAGCTGGAACTTTTTTGCTCACAACAAACCAGAAATTACTATGTAAAAATAGATCAATATTGTTTGCAATAATTCAACCTATATTCAGAAGGTAGCAGCACAATACAAACCCGTAAAACCCTCCGAACTATTCGTCATACATCATAAATACAATGACTAACCAGGTTTAAACCTCCTATTATTCTCCCACACTAAAGCTACAGCACACCGGCAGCGTCCGGCTTCATCGCAAAAAATTTTAATAAGGGGATAAAAAGCTATTATAACTATTAGATGCTCACTCCTGATATGATTCTTGATAGTCATATATAACTGATTATTAACAATGAACAACTATGGGGAAAATATGTGCTAGGCAACACCTACGTCACATTTATCTATCAACATCACTTCGCTATCGGTTCATATGGAAAATTGGATCTTCTAGAGCAGTCTAGTTAAAACAACAAGGTTAGCATCGGCCCCAACAAAAGTTATATAACTATTGCGCTAGATGGTACCAAAAACAGCATGGACAAGATCAGGAACATATATTGATCAATCATAAAAAACAATCTCCGACAATATATAATCTATGTCGTATTTGTCACAGTATGTGGGTTACATACTACAGAATTATCCCACATAAGGCAAGTCAACACCTAAGTCATTTTGGCGTGGTATGTCCATAAACCACCTTTTCCCCATTTCAGGATGTAAATAATGAGCTAGTTACAAGTAAGATTTCTGAGCTAACCCCAAAAAACAAAATTTCTACCTCTTGCAATTACTACTTTACATAATATTAGTAAAATTACTTCTTACATTACTTTTCCACCAAAAACAATGGCCGTCTGATACAGTTTGACAGATTCAAAAATAAAAAATTCATGGACCCTATTTTAAAAAAAATTTAGCATCAGTTTTTTGAGACATACACTAGATCACCACCTCATCCGCATATTTAGACCTTTTAAAATTTGCCAACATAGAATTAAATGGGTTTTAGATAAAACTTTAATAGAACTACAACAACAAGATTTTTTGTGGAAATTTTATACAACCCATTGACAAACAGTATTACATAAATTCTTAATTGTATCAAGATATTTTTAAACCATAACTAAAACAAAAGAAAAAAGGGGAACAAAGGTTTCAATTAAATCATAAATTTAAAAACCTGACAGAAGTAAATTTTTGTTGGGGATACAAAAATATACATAAAAAGAAATATATTCATTAATTCATACTTATCGGAACTAACCCCCCCTAACATTTTAAACCATATACCGTGAAAATTGGGGAAATAATCAAAACAGAAATTTTGATGGCTGCGATTAATGTACTCAATCTTTTAAATGTTTTTAATCTGTTTTTTTCCTTTGATTTCAAAATATAATACTAATTTACAAAGTGGGTTCAACTAAAAATATATACCTTCCCCAAATTACATACTCTCCATTGCCTGACATGCCTTGGAAATTGCAGCAAAAATATACATAAGGAGGAATGTCAATTTTCATAACTTAAAAATTTAATGTAATATAAGCGGGAAAAATTTTTTTAAACAAAAATAACTGAACAAAGAATGTAAATTAGTTTTTTACATAGGCATGACGAAACAAGTGTATACATGATCAACTGACGTACTAAAACAATGAAACGCAGACATCAGCACATTTCCACTGAGTCTGTACTTAGTGATGTTTTATTGTTCTAAATATCTACAACCGACATGATACAATATAATATCTATTTAATAATAGTCCATAGGCCACTATAATCTTATGATACAAGAACCATACTCAGGTGTCAGCTGATTTTTCCTGAACTTAAATTTCCTTTTCTTAATAAAATATCACGATTCAAATTTGTTTTCACATCTTTAAAATATTAAACGTAAGGTATTGAAAATCAGCATCATTCGCTTGTTTATAACCTTTATAAACATTAGAAAAATAATTTTATTTAGAGACCAATTATGTTAATTTTTTTCTCGCCTGATATGAAGCATTATACCGTTTTATATCAAGTTAATTCCCACTTATTCCTGGTCGAGATTTACATAGGGGGAATGAGCATTTACACACAGAGTGGGTAAGACTCACCCTGTTTCAATAACTAATATCCACTAAACGACCTAAAAGCCGTGGGGATCCAGGACCAAAAACTTTTTCAGATTTACACTCATATTGACTGCAATCTAATCCCTAACGTGAGGCCTTATCTACACATACAGGAGACCTGACGGGCAGGTAGGCAACCAGCGCAAGGCCAACATAGGCGACCTCGCAAATGGCCTTTCATGTCCCTTACTTTATTTCTTAAACATAGGCTGAATAAAGAAAAGCATTCTTCGTTTGCGGCTATGAAACGCCTACACTCAAAGACCGAATATGAGTGTCATTATCCGTTTTCTAGTCATGCACATTACTGTGTTGTACTGACCTACCCCATCCGGTGTATACGTCCTATATTAAGCTTGTACCCTGTCAAAACTGATACAAGTAAAGATTTACAATCTCATCTCAGCAGCAATCAGCCAGACGTTTCAGGTCCACTGATGAGATGAAAGGTTCAATGCCATCGGTACCCTTATCTCACCTTTTGTGCCAAATTTGGACGGTTTTCTACTCACGACTTTTCCTAACCTTCTTTTTAACCCCTCATGAACAATAAAAGAATTAAAATAATATGGTTAAAAGGTGAATGGTCCAAGAGTCAATGCATCTTTAGTCATTTTTTGTACATGCACTGGAAATAAATAGTGTCATTCATAAAGTGTTTCAATATAGTAAAGAGCTTTGTTTATTCAGAAATATTTTTAAGTATTTTTTTAAACAGGGTGGATCATTTTTGGATTTACAATCATTTACACTTTTTTTAACACATGTATCAAAAAACTTGTTTTCCATATAAGTACAAACCTTTTTGTTCAAAAACAACTTCAGTTTTATAACCCGGTGTACCTCATTGATTGCTCAAGTATTGTATAGGTATGAGCAGGAATCCCAAAGTATAATCGTTTGATTTTTATATTTTTTTTTACAGCAAAAAATACACCAAACATATAACTCGGTGTTATAAGCCAGGACGAATTTGCAGAAAGTGATCTTTAGCTGAGTGCATCATTTTGAAATTTAGCTTATTTTTTTGATAAATGTGTTTCTGCCATTTTAAATTTATTATTTATAATGCGTTTATGTGGTAGAGCTATAGCAGAATAAGTGGCACACAACTAAATTTTGATCTCATCATTTTTATTGATCTCCAACAAATTAAAAACAAATGAAAAATTCCTAATGTCGACGACCCAAAGTGAAAATCTTATACTATAATTCTTTAGCAAATGTAAATAAAACTTAGAATGTACAGAAATTTGATCACCAGTTTTAAATAATATATTTACTTAGAAATTTCCACTTACAGTGGTACTGAACATAAAACAGAAACAGTATAAGATATTATATTAGAAACAGTTATAAGGAGAAAAAGGGTTGAAATTAGATCAAAAAAAACACAAAAAAAATAATTTGAATAATAGATGGTTTTGATTTTCCTCATATTTTCAATTGGTGATGATTTAGGAAAATTAAAATAAAAAGAGAAATAGGAAACGGTAACGTACCATAAAGAATTATTTCCCTTTAACTCAGTCCAAACAATGTACCCTATGTTCTCAGTAATACATTCTTGAAATTTAATACTTTTTAACTGGAAATTTCTATATTCTGTGTACCCTTACATATCTTATCATAGATGGTATCCAGTTACAGGGGCCAACATAAGACATAAGGCCACCTACCACAGTAGTCAAATATATAGTTAAGGTGTTCTTTTATCTCAAGATGACAAGTTTACAGGAATACAAAAAAGCCATCATCACTCAGTTATATTATTTGAGGATTGTTTCTTGACTCAAAATTTTGGTATAGTTAAAAACTCATGTGAATACCAGAGATTATTACTTTGTTCCTCACTGTTAACTAAACTTCTAAAATATAAACTAAATTTTTAATATGTGTTATTGGCATGCATACTGAGAGTCACATTTGATTGTCATAATAGTAACTATTTGTTGGTATGTTTATAAATTAATGTGTGAACAGTTTTTAGGCTTTTAAGAAACCAGCAAAAAAATGTATTTTTTTTTTAGTCGGAAAAGTGTTTTGTTTAGGATGTAATTTTAGTTAATCAAATTACCTACACAGTATAATAAAGTACAGATAAGGACATTTTTTATAATTCCAATAACACCTCTATATAATTAACCATAGTCCAATAGACACAAAAATCATACCTATCGCTATTTGTAACAGCACTAGTGGTCGGTGTTTCAACATTGTTCCAACATTGGTTCTGTACACAAAACATAAACATTACATGTAATATCGAAATAGTTGCTCACAATTATTTAAAGGCACAAACTCTAGACAGAAGAAAAACTGCACATAAAGTTAATCCATAATATTACATATCTACACAGCATCATGTACAGCCTCACAAGAGACTTTGGGGTGGTAGATGACAATTTTCAGGAGCGAATGACAAGTGAATTTGCAAGACAAAATGGTGTCTGCAAGTATTATGCTCTGTGAGAAGTAGCCCTGGGTTGACTGAAGAGATCTACATTAGTAAAGATGAGTCAGAAAAGGGAAGGAGTGAGGAGGAGAGAGGAATAGGCTGAAGGGTGCTAGCGAGAGAAGAGAAGATGGGAAAATATTAGAATTCAGCGAAATCAGGAAATTCCATTGATGATGATTGTTAAAAACAATCTAAGTTCTTTAATCAATCAGGACAAACGGATAAATGTCAAGATAAACAAACACTCTTTTTTAAGTTTATAAAAGTGAAATAATAGAAGACAACTTCGGAAGGGGAACTTGATGGGGGAATTAAGCATAAGCGATTGTACACATGAATACGTAGTCTGATTCTCACCAACAATCACTTTCCCAGACATGAGTTACAATGGAGATTGTTTGGCGCGCATTATTGTACAAATTTTAAGACAAATCAAAGGTTTTCTCACTCCATAGATTAACAGCAATTTTCTATGTTATTAAAATCGCTATTCTATGCAACAAAAGTAATTCTCTTTCTTTTTAAAAATGTTTAGCATAGTTTTCTTTTTCTCAGTTCAAAAGTCTGAGGGCTTCACTCATGGACCTTAAGAATAGAATTTGCGTCATTCATGAATGAAAAACAACATACTATTAACAATCAATTGTAATACATTGGTGGAAAAATATTTCTTCTAAAGGTTTGAACATTCTTGTTGAATTGTTTCTCCATCTGTTAAAACTCTGTTAAGGAGGTTAAAATGGGATGGTCAAGGAAGGCAGGGAAGAAAGCAGTTTTTCCGTCCATTTGACGAAACCTTTGTGTGCTTTGTCATCTTCAGATCCAGAGGAACCTGCATAGCTGGGTTTCGTTCTCAGTCCAATTGTGCCGGGGTAGTATATTGGAAGGTGCAGTAGTTTTAGCTGCATGTCTTGTGCTGTAGTCATAAATCTGAGCTATAGTTCTTATGGTACTGTGATAACGTCCGATGAAGACATGTAACAAACCATTCCAGATGACGTACAGATTTCATCAACCAGTTTAGGATTTTTATAGGTCTTTGTATTTGCCTTCTGCAGGTATTCTCTTGGTTTGCAAGAATATCTCCAAGTATTCACTTTAACATGCACATTTTTGAATGCAGAAGCACTCGTTTCCAAAAATTTTTTTAAAACCTCCTTTTTTTGTACATTGCTCCTCTTATTGCAATGCCATTGCGTAAATGGGTTCTCTCGAACAGACATAATAGGCGATCTTAGGCCTGTAATCTGAGATAGTTTCACTGTTCAATAAGAACATTCCTTAGACAACACAAACTAAACAAATAAGAACTACACTGAAGATTTTAAATGATGAAAGATGTAGAAGAACAGCAACAAAGGATGGATAACCACTTTAAACGCATAATTAATGGAGAAACTGGTTCCTTATGAAATAGTTAAAAAATTGAACCGTGATTTTCACAAAATTTAGATAATATCCACTCTCAGTAAATTGGTGCCTGGACTAGTGCCCACACATAATCAGCCACCAAATCAGGAAAGGGACTATGGCAATATATCTAACTTCACCCCTCATCCCATACCATCGAAAGAAGTCACTCTACACAATCAAATTCTCACTACAAATCCAAATTATCAGCAGGTGGTCCGATGAACTGTTGCTTACATTAGCTGAAATACATTGCAAGGAAAGATATATGCTATTATCCTTAATATATTACAGATAATCACAACCGCTGTAATTTTTATAATGGTGTCTTTTGAATTGAACTTAAACTTACAAATTATTTTACTTTCCATTATGAAAGGCTAATTGTAACATCTCAGTAGAAAAACTATATACGAATTTCTTCCAAAAGATTTCTTCCAACAATATCCAAAGTAGTTCAAAAACTCTTTTGTCCTTTTTGCAGAGCCAATCTGATAATACAAACTTAACAGCTCAACAGCATAATTTCTTGTTGAGGGAAGAATAAAAATCCAACTACTACAGGCTATAGTTCAATTGACAAAGTTTATTTATCGGCCAACGTAGAGCAATGGTGCAATTGCAAAACTGTTTTCCCCCCCCCCAAAATTATTTTATAGTCCACTCAGTAGAGATTTTTTGATTGCCTAAAGCTACTCTCCTACTTCTCCAAAAAGTGGGGGAAAAAATACGGATTGTCTAAGGGTAGCATGTGGCTTTGACTAGTTTTACCTGAAAGACCTTGCATCAACCAGTTTGAATGTAATTTATGTAACCAACAACAAAACCAAAGGCAAAGATCAAGGTTATTCCCAATCCACTAGAGGGTAGGTGTACAATACAGGTCTGTAAAACTTGAATTCAATACAGTTTTATGTTGTTGACAATGGCCTCCCAAAGCTATAATTTGAGTGGGCCCAATTGATACATTTAATTGCTTCACACTGAAGAAAGACATTCTTATACCTTATTTTTTTAATGAAAGCAAAAAACTAAGCCTCTTTTTATAACATTACCTGATGCTGTTTGAATAAATAAAACCTAATTATCATGCAGCGGGGAAGAAGACAATAGAGGACGTGTTCAATCAACTCCCAGAAGGACTCAAAAAATGCAAAATGAAAAGAGAAAGGGCATTTCTAAAATCAGCACCATAAAGTTTCTTTTTACACGGGAAAGACCTTTTAAAAGCTCTGATCATAGACAGTACACTATGCTGACCAACAATTCTATACTCTATGTAATACGAATAAAGAATTCTTGTATTCTGACATCTGACATGTTTTAGAAAAAAAAAAAATGTTGAATAAAATGATAAATGTTGTACTTATTTAAATTTTAAAAACGAGTATAGCAAGGGCTACTAGAACATACTGCCCTAATCCAAGTGTGTAATTCTACTGGTCCTGGGTCCCATGAACGCATTGTTGGTTAAAGCCATCAAGGTATTAAGATTAGTGTGGAAACGAAGGGACTACATCCATCCCCTCCTTTAACATAAACCATCACTCAGATACCTTCTGTGAACCGTTTAACGGTTTTCTTTTCAAATAGGGACACCAAACTTTATACTCCGTAATCTAACGCTATCATAACAAAAAATACTATATATAGATATTGCTCTCAATAATTAAAATTGAACTACAATTACTTTCACTCCATAATTTTAGACATTGTTTGTAATATAAGTTTAAAGTTAATAAATTGGAATCAAATTCTTGAGTGTCTGAAAAGAATTGAAGGGTTTAATAGTTTTTTTTAGACATTTAATACCAGTTAAATAGTATAAAATTCTTTACTTATTGCAAATATTAAAGTAAAACATAGATCAAAAGATAATTTATTGTATTGGAGAACTGTGGTTTGTTAAACCAGAAATACTAGATCAAAATAATAATTGTAAAAATTAAAGGTTCCTCTTAAGGTGATGCAATTGAATTTTGGGTTTGGGAAAATATTTTTTAATTTTAATTTTGCAACTCTTTAAGATTAACTTCTCTGAATTCTGCAAAACCTTTAAAGCTCACTCCATGTTAAATATACAAGCCTTTAAAAAGTAGAACAATTCTAGGCATTTTAGGAGGGGGGGGGGGGGGAAAAAAACTAGGATTATATAATTACAGTGAGGCACAAATACGAAATAAGCCCCCTGAAAGACAAAATTGTAAAAATTGTTTACACACATGATATGGCATGTTAACAGCTCTGAGAGATAGATTTTTTATATATTTAGATTTGACTTCATAAATAAAACATCATACACACTCAGCCCCCTTGAATCTATAACCTCAATCAGGAAGGTCTGGTTAAAATTTCACATGTTTTATACCCACCCTTGTTTATAAAAGCTGTATATCCAAGTAAAAACATCAAACTCCAAAATATCTAAATTGCATACTTTTCAATGCCTGTATGAATAAGTGATTAAAAATAATAAATTTTGTCTACTTCTTCTGTATTTAAAGGAAAGTTACTTTAAAAGGAACTATGCGCATTTGACATAAAAATATATTTGTTTACCAAGCCTAAAATGCGATTACCCCAACCTTTAACTCGTCTGGATACTGCTGATTGACCGGTTCAGACTGTGAATGCCACTGAGATAAAAACGTGATACATTTAACAAAGATAGCGTAGCAAATGATAAAAAACTATTTCCATATTTTTTACAAAGAAACATGCATTACTGTTTTCAACATATTAGCTGATGGTATCTAGTGCGATGAGGCATATTACCCCCACTACTATCAGCGCTAATAAACAAATGGCAGTTTCATCAAAATAATATTTTTAATCACCTCAAAAAAATTAAAGTTAATAGCAAATGCAATTTTTCATCAATTCTTTGGTAAACAAACTATAAACCCACACAATTGTTTAATAGCTGTAGCAATTCAAATAAATAATAAATAAAATATTTAATATTAGCAATGGCATCCAAGATTTATAATAAAACATTTGTACAAAAGTACTCTGGTACATTTTGGAAATGTTGGATTTTTTTTTCTCTAAGATATCACACTGATGATGAAAGTAAGGTACTGATTAATGTGGCCATCACTTGTGAATCTAAAATACGCTAACAAGGTTGGAGGGTCGACAATTTTCCTAACATCTTGATGATCTGTTTGCCTCTTGGCCTTTTTCCAGGTGGAGTCCACGCCTATACATGAGGAAGGGATAACGAAGAAAATAGTTCCATTGGTTGTGCAAATACTGGACTATATTCATTGACAGTTGTGTGTGTATATGCGTACAGGTACAGACGTGAACTGCTGGACAAGGACACACTTATCTAACTGGTGAGACACTGTCCTATTACTTTCTTGAGAAATAACCTATTTCGACATGTAACTGTTTTATTATTATTCACAGCTTTGTCAAAAGAACTTATACAAATATAAATGTTAGAATGCACTTTATATCATTAGCTACTGTGGAAAATATCCTTGCAACAAAGGTGAAAAATTCAAAGCTGAACTGATTTGGCATATGCATTCTAATGAATTGAACAGAAATTATTCATTATCATAGATATAAAACAAAAAGGTTTTCAGAAAGCCCTCCCAAAACCTTTTTTTTTATGCCACTGATTTTCTCTATGTGTACTAATTATGCATTAGCAGTGTGTATTACATGAGAGGATCATCAAATCAGCTGCATCCTTATAATAAAATTTATTTATTTTATTTCAAAACGTCCCCCAGCCCTCAACAATATTTACTTACCTCATACATTGCTTCTTTTTCTACGTTGCAATTTATTAAGTATTATTATACATCTGGGTTTAAAACAAGAGAATTTAAATATCTGTGTCAGTGATAACTGGAAACCACCACTAGACAACCCTGTCAAGCATAAACTAATTATGGAATTCACACATCTATATGACAATTCCTCCAAAAAATCTAATCTAAAAGAATGGTTCTAAAATTTGAATGTACCATTTTCAAACATTCAATTTATTGATCATCGCGTTTTTTAAGGGAAAAAATTTGGTTCACTACCACTGAAAATTTCAGCCCCTTATTAGTGGTAAGTTATGACTGTTAGTGTTGCCAACTGGAAATACATTGCATATTAAAATGAGTATGTTTATAATCCTTGATCTATTGAAAGATTTCAGCGCAAGATATAAAAAAGAGGGACACAAGTTATAATTAATTTTACTTTCTGCTAAAAGAGATAATCTGGATTAAACTTTCATACAATTAATACTCTGCTAACTTAATATGCCTCATTATTTATAAAACCATAATCAAAAACTATGACAGTTCTGTCTGGCTCATTTTCAAATTTAACACATTTCAACTACTAACTACAGGCCCTTAACACCATGAGTGTCAATTCAGCTAATAACTGTTAATGATTCTTGATTCATTTGCCTTGAAATATATAACTAATAACAGCCTCCAAAACACACACAATATATAATATATGAAATAAAATACGGATGGGTGGAGTGGAAATATCAATGGGCCATTTTGGAGGAGTGGTAATTAGGAACGTATAAATTTCACTTATTTTGAAGTAAAAACTATATATAAAATATATTTATATGACTTGTTGATCTAACAAATATTTTAACTTTGGCAAATAGATCCCTTGATATTTGCACTTTTACTCAATTTTATTACATTATATAAAAATAACAAATATAACATATAAGCATATTCTACAAACCAATAATTGTTTGGATAGAAATATTTTATGTTTTGAGGTATTTTACAATCACAGTTCTGTAGTACTACGACATCCAATCAAGAGATTCTTATAGAGAATAAATTTAAGAAATGGAGTCTTTATAATGATCTGCTTTTATTTTCCTATTCCTCTTTTCATTAAATCCTTAAAATAACTAAAGATCACAGAATGTACATTTTCGATTTCAATTTTTTATTCAGAGAAATAGTTTATTATAACTTATTGAAAACATTGTTTTATCTTACAAAATAATTTTAGTAAGTCTATTTAGAGTAATTGTGTAAAACTAAAGATAAAATAGGATTAGATTTTTACTTAAATAATAAAAATGACTAGTCCATTAAAACTGCATATCAGTGCGTTCCACTTACTGTCGTGGTGCATGGTTCCCAGATTGCCCTCACAACGGGCCTTGTCATCTGCGTACAGGAATGGGCTCCATCCTCAGCTCCCAAGCCTCTGAACACAAACACAACAGGACTATTTAATTCCGTTCATAACAATAATCCAATAAATTTATATCAATGGGCAATTTGGAAATCCGTGAGGCAATTTTCATTTTTATAGAAATAAAGCTTGCAATACTGGTCTGTGTGGTGGGTTCTTGATTCAAATCTACCAGCACAGCGATAATAAAAACTTGCAAACCTACATGTGTAATTAAACACTGGTAGTTCACTACTCTTACTCCAAACATGTGGAGAAACATTACACTCTTCAGGCAAATCTGAAAAATTGCAAAGACTATGTGACCTACAAAGAGCATAATAACGTGAACTGAAACTGCTGTAGATCATTACGACTCATATTCTTAAGTGAAAGGTTCAAGAGGCATGAAATAATAAGGATGGGCTTGTCCACTCACTGTTTTTGTTACATAGATGACCTTTCACAGTAAATGCGGATTCTTACAGAGAATTTTGGAATATCTATATTGACAAATAGGCATTATCTGAATTTTCATTGAGAGTTTATATATCCAATATATTGGGTGGTGAAAATAATTAGGTTTATAATTGTCAATCACACTATATACAAATTGTTAGTGGCTTTATGCTTATACATACATCAAATATAAATACCAAATTTTGCAAAAGGAAACACTAATCAAGGCTTGAAGATGAGACTTTTAGATGCCTTCCATACAAGCTAGGTTTTCATGCTACATATATGAGAAACAGATATTAAAAGAAACCTAAAAATGTGGTAGGTGAATTATACACAAGCATCAGCACTCAACAGAAGACGAAAGTGAGGGGAGTGAGTGGCAGCACTATGCTCTACAGCACAATTGTTTCTTGGAATACGATACAGATATCGTACTTTTAGCTCATGGCAAGGGTTGACCCAAATTTTTAGCCATTACAAACGGAAAGATACACTGATTTCAAAATATTAATAACTAATATAGGAACCATAGTATTTTTTTCTGCCAATTAAATTAAGAAGTGAAGTAAATTATATTATAATTTATAGTTCTCTTTGTACGAGAAAAGATGGTCAGGTTTTTATTATTACATTCTATAAACAACACAATATAAACAAGGTTGTTTTTTTTAATCAATGCACTTAACATTGCCTAGTAAAACACTCTTACATATTTTAAAATCAAAAAAGCATAGTTTGGACATTTCCGTAGTAATTTAACTATTATAAATATAATTAAACTTTGCTTTTTACTTTTTTTAACTTTGCTTCTTAGTGACTAGTGTTAAGTAATTTATATACCATTTTAGAAACAACTTTAATGTTTTCAAAACTAAAGTAATCCATGAATAGGGAGTGTATGCTTTGATGGCAAGAACTGAAACTAAATTTATCATATTGTATTCTAGGGCAAAGTAAACTCATTGGGCAGCAAATATTAACTGAAACATGGCTGCTAATTAACAGAGTATGATGAATTATATAGGGAGATCAAAGTGTACCAGTCTTCAAAACTTCCAGTTAAAGTATAAATATATACTGAAAATTAACAATGTTGTTTTCCGTTTCTTCCTTCTGAAAATAAAACTTGGAAAAATTACCAGAGAAAAAATTATAAAGCTTGTTTGTATGAAAGAAATATGGACCATATAAACCTTTAATCCTAATTATTAAAGAAAATAACCAACCAGTTTCTCTATGACAAGTACAAGCAGGATGAATATTTACAAAAATTGATTCCCACAAATGAAGTAATAAAAGAGATGATTTTATCAAAACATTACAAAGAGCATGGAACAGAGGCGTCCAATTTATGTGTCTGGGTGGTTAATTATTTTTAAACAAGAGTGCACTACAGTCAACTCCCAATTATCACAGGTAATTAAGGGAATTTATCACGAATGACCTAAAATCATAGTTCGTTTAATTCATGTGAAAACTCATTGCATGCAAAAGCTATTACTGAAAAACAAATACCTCAGCTTAAAACAATAACAAGTATTGAAGGAATCCAAGAATTACAGATAATGTCTAATCCTCGATGGACTCGTTAAAACAACCCATAAGTCATGAGCAATCATTTTTGTTTATAAATTTAAAACATGTTTCTTTAGCGTAAGCCAATTAGTATGGCATACCATTTTGTTCAGGGGAAATGTGTAGAATAAATAAATATATGAATTAAAAGAGATTATTTGATAACCACAAAAGATTATAACAGTGAAAATGAGAAAGTATAGTTTTTGAAAACATAAATTTCAAATGCAAGTGTATAGGAGAAATACTCGCCTCCTCGGCTCAATTTCGGTTTTGAAATTGATTTTTCTACACATAAATGTATAGTTTGTTGAATAACTAAAAATTACAAAAAAGTTATGGTGTAGAATAAAGATAAAAGTAAAATTTTTATAAAATTTACATCTATATTTAAAAAAAGTAAAAACTAAATGGTTTTAGAAAAAATTCCATGTACATTTTAGAGTACAATCAATTAATGTACATCATTGTGTACATTTATTAGATAGACATAACAAAAAGGGAAAAATAGATTTCACTAAAAAAAGTAGAATTAAATTTTAAAATTAATGAGCCTAAGAGGTGTATTGTACATGAAATATCACTAAAGTTTCATTGTCTTTCGATTGGTATGCTTTAATGAATATATATATATATATATTAACATAGTGTTTTTTTAACCATTTTTTAGACATGAGGTTGTTTGAAAGGTAACCCAAACTGTTCCCAAACACTTACCATTATGAGTTAAACAAATTCAATAAAAAAATTGGATCTACAAACCGAGCTATTCTTCATGTGTATAAAATATTCTGAAGCATAAGCTTTTGATCAAGACTGTGGCAAAGTTAATGTGACAGAATTACAAAACAAAAACTACAACAGAAAAGATGTTATTCAAAGAAACACAGAGGGACAAGAGTTTATTTTATTTTTTTTTACAATGATGTTTATAGATTTGTCTTGCAACTCTCTTTCTGATGATTCTTTTAACTTCTGTAGGTTTCAGCACTGTGTATTCTTTTGTTTTTCTATCCTTAATCAGATAAATTATTCTTTGATAAAAGATTATAAATTTAAACCTATCAAGCTTAATTTATAATCATAACAATTCTGTATTGATTACATCACATTACACTACATTACTCAACTGTATTGATTTATTAATTTATAAAAGTTTATTTCAAAATTCACTTCTCCAAATCTATAAAATAGTATTTTGGGGATTATTTATACTTTTTTAAATTTATACAACAAAATTATCATATTTGCTATCATCATATCATACCATGGTAAATGTTTATGGTAAACACTCCTTTATATTCTTACATATTTATTTTTTAGATAATTTTTTTAATTTAGGTTTTAGTTTGTTTTTCAGGTTTAGTTTTAGTTTCAGTTAAGTTTATGTTTTTAACTTTAATAGGTCTAAAGTTTGAAATAAATTACAATAAATTTAACTAATCCTATAATTTCTAAACAAAGTTGCTACAAAAATTTATGGAAATCGCATCAGATGGATAAGGAAAGTTGTAAAATCTTGCTAGCTATTAATTGCTCGATTTTAAATTACATTTGTAGATATTTCTTTTTAAATTGTCTTGATTTTGGTATCTTAAATTCAATGTTTAGGGATACTGTTTTATTATGATACATCCAAAATATGCTTGATATGAAAAGGAAATATTGTAGGTCCACTTTAAATTTCAATAGGGTAATTTTCTACTAGAGGATAATTAAAATGATTGTTCTGCATGATTTAAACAAATGGTCTCAAATTACCTTGGTTTGGTCGATGAGAATTTGTAGATAGGCATCTGCCTCTGCAAGTTTCTTGTCAAAGTCCTTGAATTGTCGGAGCTGGCTTCACCGTATCAAGCCTTAACTGTGAACAAAAAGATCATCATGAACACACGTTATTCAATAAAATATTGTAGAAAATTTATTTCAATAAAAAAAAACAAATTTAGCCAATGGAACTTAGCCTTCTGAAGGAGGCGCCATAGAAGTGAAATATAATAAATGATCTGTCACACCTCATTACAAACAGCCAAGAAGCAAACACATCACACACTAATTGTGTCAACTTAATTATTAAAACAAGTAATATTAAATTTTTATTTTAAAAATTATCAACAATTTTTTAATAGTGTTTTTAATTGAGTACTATTTTTTAGAGAAATTATCTTTGTCTAATGCTAACATGAGTTCATTCCTTCCAACAATTATTGGAATTGAAATATTTTTCCATTTCCTAATAGATGAATAAATTAATGGAACGATTATGATTAATAGAACACTTTATATTAATTCTAATTACTTAATAATCTGTACTATGATATATAAATCTCACCGTGTCTGTCTATGTGTATGTATGTGTGTGTGTGTTACTTAACTATGTAAAAACTACTGGACCGACAGTACTGAAATTGTACATGAACATTCTTAGCGCCCCTGGTTAACACATAGGCCTATTCTTATTTCAAAATACCTCTGGGCTACATCGCACTGATCTCTAAAGTTGTGAAAATTCCTCTTAGTCACTAAAGTTACATTACAGCAAACAAAATTTTATTAATTCTAAAATTCCGTTAAGTTTAATCACCTTTTCTGTGTAAACATTGTTTTATGACCAGTATGTTATCAAACCATATGTTTAATTAATCTAAGCACTATTTTCAATTTGTTTGCACTTGCAGTCTTGAAAGCATATATAATTATACACTCCTAATTGGAAAAATAAGGCAAAACTCAACTATGGCACAAAAAATACCTAGATCAGAGTAAATTACAATGGACAACATAAATATAATCTTTTCTCACAAATTTCCTTCATTAACAAAGCAAACTCAAAATTGTGTCGGAAATATAATTCCACTAGAACCAGAAGTGTTCATACATCTACCAAGCTTTCAAAATTATGTGTTTTTTTAATTGTGTCGTATTTTTACATGGTGTTTTGTCCTTGTTTTCTTACAGAACATGACAGCAGAAACACCTACAGTTGATAGTTATAAACTACCAAAGGAGATGGGATTCAAATCACTATCGATCACATGTTTAAAAGATCTCCACCAAGGCCTAGTTCCATACAAAATCAGGTTTAAGAGGATAGACCACAGATTCAAGTACAACTTGAAATAAACGTGGGAATCTTCTTATAGTAAGAGAATCTATTGATCCTGCTACGATGGATGATTCCCTTACTCAATGTTCACATTGTCATAAATACCATTTTTTACGACAAGGATAATTCGTAATGGATAATTCCAATGAAAAGGAATAGACGCCTTCCTCCAAAAAATCTCTTCTACTTTTTGAGGAAAAAAATTAAAATAATTTCACTTGAACTTAAATTACTAGTTTCTCATTTTATTTACCAGTTTTGAGAAATTAATATTAATTATTTTCATGATTGCTAATTATATATATATATATATATATATATATATATATATATATATATATATATCAGAGATATTCAACTGTAAACTAATTTACTTGTGCTGTACAATGTACATATATGTGTTTCCCAAGTGATACCTTTGACACATACTTCACTTTCCTTGAATTGGGATGCGATTTCTCTAAAGAATAGATGCTTTTAGAGGAAATTGTGCCCCTAGGGAAAGGAAATAAAATTAAAGTTACTGGTAGTTAGAAATCTGACAATAGGATCTGACTGTATACTTCCTCTAAAACACTGATTGATTGATTGAAACAATATCAGAGAACAATTTGTGACGTAAAGGAAAGAAATTCTTGATAAATGAGAGAAACCCTTACCAACGAACATGAGGAAATGAAATAAAATCTCAGATCTGACACGTTTACCAAGGCTGAAACTTTGAGGGCACCATAAATAAAGTAGAGGGAGCCGTAAAGAACGGATCGTTACAAGCAAGAACTGTTAAAACATTTGTACAATCAGTGTTGAGTGCTTCATGTTTCTGCACTTGCACATGTGTTTGGTGTACCCACCTGTCCACATAACCAAATATAGAGTACAATGTAAGCATGAGAACAAATTATGTGTTCATATACTTAACTATCCCAAATGAACAAAATCTTAACAGCTACAATAAAAGAAAGAAACCATGTCTCTTTTGTTGATGCATGTTTTAGTATATATTTATTACTTCACTCAATGTCATAACTTTGAGTTTACTATTACTTCATAATTCTAAAACTGAATCCAGTGCACAAATTTCAATTGCCATGTGAAAAATATTGAATTAAGTATATTTTAAAAAATCCAAAATTTAATAAATACCAAAACTTATATTCATACATGTTATATAAAATTGAAGAACCTTACAGTCCTGAGAGCTTAAATATACTCTTAAGATGCCAGCCACACATCTGAGGCTCTGTTTTTAACATGTAGCTAAATTAAAACTGCATTATAAGTAGAAGAAACTTGTCTAAAATACATAAATAACTTTAAAAACTTAGGTATTAATGACAAATGCTAGTACATTGTTAAAAATATATGTTGTTACTGATGGTTTATAATTATAATTCTTTACAAAATTTCCGTTAAACTATACAGAATAAATCATAAAAAATTAGTATTAATAGATTAACTTAATTTTACAACTTTTATTCTTAACACTGTTAACAACAAGAAAAGCAATTAAATCTTAGTTATGTGCCATGGTATAACCCTATTATTAATTTAAAATTCTTGTTTAACATTTTTTAACTGTTCACGCTTGTAGGTAATGTAATTAGTTCTTAAAATTATAATATTCTAACAATTTATATGTATGTATTTGTTAATGTATCTAAGTAGTTTTAATAACTAATAACAACAAAACAAAAAGAATAAGAATTTACAGCACTGAAACATATTTTACACATTTGATAATACGAGGGCTGTTTTTTTTTTCAACTTCCGATCGTGCCGCTAGAATGGCTGGGCGAGCGGTATCGGCCAGCAATGCGCGGCAGTCGACTGCGCACCTCTCCCACTACAACCTCACTCAATTTCAGACGGCCGACGCCATTTCCAATTTATCTAGCGACACATAAACATGGCTACCATGATAGAATCTCCCGCCAAGTGTGAGTTGAGAAGTGTCCATTCGTTTCTTGCAAGCTGAAGGGTTATCTGCAGCAGAAATTCACCGTAGAATGGAACGAGTATACGGTGAAAGCTTTATGAGTGACAGTGCAGTGCGTGATTGGTGTAGGAAATTTAAAGATGGACGAGTTGACATTCATGATGAAGGGGGCCAAGGACGAAAGTCGGTCGCAAACGAAGACCTCGTTGATCGAGTTGACCAAAGTGTAAGAAGCAATCGAAGGTTTACGATTACGGAGCTATCCAATCAGTTTCCTGAGATTTCAAGGTCAGCCCTATACTCTATCGTAACTGAAAAGTTAGGCTACAAAAAACTTTGTGCGCGATGGGTGCCGAAGATGTTGTCTGATGACCACAAAGCTCGGCGAATGGCGTCAGCAACGTCTTTTCTGAACCGCTATGAAGCTGATGGCGAAGATTTTTTTGATCAAAATCGTGACAGGAGATGAGACATGGGTTCTGTACGACACCCCAGAAACGAAACAGCAGTCCCAACAATGGATGCATTCAAACTCTCCAAACAAACCCAAAAAATTCAAAAAAACTTTCAACAACAAAAAGATTATGGCTACAGTGTTTTGGGATCAAAAAGGTGTATTGCTTGTTGAGTTTTTAGAGCCAGGTACCACAATCAATGCGGAAGGATACTGCGGTACGTTACAACGTTTGCGGAGAGCTATCCAGAACAAAAGGAGAGGAATGCTCACATCGGGAGTAGTGCTCATTCATGACAACGCCCGTCCTCACAGTGCTGCTTTGACAAAGCGTCTTCTTGACGGTTTTAAATGGGATGTTTTTGACCATCCGGCGTATAGTCCTGACTTAGCGCCGAGTGACTATCACCTTTTCCCGGAACTGAAGAAGATGCTAGGAGGGCAGAGCTTCCGAACAGACGACGTGCTGCGAGACGCCGTGAAGACCCATCTCAAATCACTGGCGGCAAACTTCTATGAAGAAGGTATTAAGAAGCTTGTACCCAGGTATGAAAAATGCCTCAATTTAAATGGCGATTATGTTGAAAAGTAACTAATAATGTACCTAACTTTTGATAATAAATTTATTTAATTACTCTCCCTAGTTTTATTTTTATATCACATCGGAAGTTGAAAAAAAAACAGCCCTCGTAGTACAATTTAAGACATTTTATCCAATGCCACAGTATTTGTTAATGTATCTAAGTAGTTTAATAACTAATAACAACAAAACAAAAAGAATAAGAATTGACAGCACTGAAACATATTTTACACATTTGATAATAGTACAATTTAAGACATTTTATCCAATGCCACAGTATTTTTTTAAATTATCTGCAGACAACTACCGACATACAATAGACAGGCAACATGGTTTCATGGTGCAAAATAATAGACTCAATTGAAACAATGACACCAGCCTCTGCAAAACAATCAGCGAGAGCGAGAAACAACGAATGACCCACAGACAGAGAGACAGACCGAAGCTATCATCACTCAATCGTTGAGCCGTAAATAACTGGCTTTATAGAACTGTGTCGCCTGCAGTCAATATTGATTAGACACTGCTACAAGAAATTTATACCTTTTATTTCAACACATCAATCTGTATTTTAGACTTCCTACATAGCTGGAATTTTTGTCTTTCAACGTACTAGAAACAAATAAACTTTAATTCACATTCATCCAGAATAGATTTTGTGTCAAAAAATTACAACGTGAGCGAGCTAACGGAATGAAGTAAGGGAAAAAAAGAAATGATTGTGGTTTCTTTACTAAATTGTAGCTGACCAAATCTTATGTATGTTTAGTAATGCCTTTGTAAGTAACCAGATTTTTTTCTGAACCTGAGGTGTGCTGGATTATATGTCTCTATATATAAAAAAGGGTGAATGGAAGACTAAAATCTCTTTTTCTTGTTTTTTTTAACAAAAGGAGAGACCAATCCTCTTTTTAGTCTCACTTTGCCCATCCTTGTAGACCACTGCTTGTGCAAAGATCTTATCAAACAGAATAAAGAGAGGAGTTGAAAGAGTACAAGGTTGATGGTTACTGGCAGAACCGCTATCATTAGCCCAGCTTTTGTTGTAACCATCGATGTCCATGTTTTCATAAGATTAATGTAGGTATGAAGGATAAGTTCACTTGTGTAAGTAAAAAAAATAACAACCTCTCTGCATGCTATTTTGCATTTCAAAGTCAACCTCAATTTTTAATATGCTTTTGCAAGGACAACATTCAATGATGGCTACCATCAGGGAAACCACCCCAGCGGACTACTAGATAATGAATGCAGTGTAGGTAATGAGTATTGTGTAGTTTATATATGTGGTACTTGTTCTAACTAGAGCACTATTGATTCAACCGTCCTCAGTAAAGTGCTTAACTAAGTGGTTTCATAAAAAAACAACTAAGCGCACTGTCCGATACCAAAACTCTCAATATAATTTCTGTTTCTCAATTTTGTTGTGTCCAAGGGAGGCATACAAGTTTCAACCAGTCATGCTCATATTTGCTTGGGATATACACAAATCTTAATGTTTGGGTATAATCTGTACACAGAAAAGACAGTGAGTGCTCTATTAAGTGATAACTGCATTGCGGTGACATTGTATTTAAAAAATTTGCACTGATTAATTATTAACAATATATATTACTGAAGAAAGTAAGATAGTAATACACTTTGGACAAAAACAACAATGGCTCAAAACTGAAAATCATCTCTAGTCATTTCTACAGGTTTTGTTAAAGACAATAAACTTTAGTTTTTAAATGTCAATTACCATACTTCAGTTGATAAGTTGTCTATAGTACCATAAAAATGTGGCATAAAGTGATGGCATAAAAAGCCTGTAAGCATTACTTCTATACTTTTGCCTTATCACATTGCCCGCCAGGTGTGAGTATCTTTTCGTCACACTGAAAAAAGAGGTAGTTGCAAAGCATGTAACAGTAAAATCCATCTAATCTAAGATAAGCTATACAACAATAAATTGCTGACCTTATCTAATTTGGACCAAATGTCTTGAAGATCAAACAATGCTAGAACAATATTGTGGTAATATTTTTCAAAGACAAAAGTAACTCTTTTGATGTATCTCATTAGCAAATCTAAGCCACGGACAAAATAAAACTAAATTGATATGTTCTAATTCTAAACTAAGTAGTTTCAGTTAAAACACTCTTTATGTTGATGATTTTTCTGTTTTGGTTTAAAACAGCAATTGTATTCAACTACATAAAACTTTACTTCAGTAGGTTGAATAATAATCATGGAGCCATATCATTTTACATACTCAACATGTACTGTAGCAGTTTTCTGAAATTTCTATAAATAGTCATATCTATTTTTTTTTATTTCCAAAACAATACTTTCCTTGTTCTTTTGATAGACTCATGTATCATTTTAATCTTTTTTACTTCTTAAAACAATAATATTCTACAATTTATCATGGCAACAATGTAGTCCAAAATATTAACAAAATACATAAACATACATAACATGATGTTGTAAACATGTTTGAATACTCATACACACATTATATTATCAATTACATTTTAACTGCTAAAAGTAAAGTAAAACTTTGGTTTTATTCTAAACTTAAATACAACAAAAGCATAAAATGTTTTGAGAAAGCTTTGAAAATAATGTTTTTTCATCTGCAACCTTAACAGACCTCATAAAAGCTTTTGACACCATCTCTCATTAACTAATTGTAACCAAATTTAATAGTTATGAAGTTAGAAATACTGAATTACAGTTCATTTCCTCTTAATTAAGTAATAGAAAACAAATGGTTGTAAAGGATAATGAACAATCTGATTTAAAAATAACCCAGGTTGAGATCCCTCAAGGATCTATTTTTGTCCTTACCTGTTTGTAGTTGCAGTAAATGATTTTGTGCTCAATGTGCCATGTAAATCAGTGTTATATGCCGATGACACTACTCTTTTAAAGATTTAAATAGTTCATTGTAAAAGAGAATAACTCAATGGAAGTAGCTCAGGAGTGGTTTAAAATTAATTGATTACTTGTTAATAACAGAAAAACAAAACATTGTCCTTTTCATTAAATAAATATATAAATGAAGACTCTAAGTCTTTAAAACTGTTAGGATTATATCTAGACAGTAGATTAAGCTCAGAGTCTCAAATAAATCAATTGTGTGTCAAACTATCAAGACTAACTTATTTATTAAGTTTAAAAAACTGTATTTATCCATCAATGTTAATAGCAGCTTATTATGCCTTCTTCAATCCTCATTTATTATATGGCTTAACACTTGGGGGTGATACCTCCCATTCACAAATCATATTCATATGGCAAAAAAGCTATTTTTTGAATAAGAATAATGACAAATACCCCAGATAAAGACTTGTGTTCCACATTTTTAAAGGACTTAAAATAATGACTCTCTCGTGTATGTACATATATTTTACCTTAATTAGTGTTAAGGAAAACTTGAATAACTTTCAAATTAGAAATAAAATTCACACTTACAATACTAGAAGAAGCTATATAATTGATTATATTTCTATAGAGCTAGAACAATTTTTTTAAAGCCACCAGTTTATCAGAATCAGAATCTCTTTATTAACGTGAACATTGAGAACAGTTATGCATCAAAATATACATATGATAAATGGTAATAATACATGATTGTCATTTATGGTTGATTGAGTTTATGGTTTTTATGAAAATAAAACTTTTTAATAAACTGCCAAAAATGGCCAGGTCTGTAATCCTGAGTAGATTCAAACTGATTCTTTCAAATTGGTTGAAAGTAAATGCATTTTTTCTGTCCGTGAATTTTTTGGCCTGTGATATTAGTACATTAAGATTTTAATTATATTGTTTTACGTGTATTTTTTTATCTATGTGTGTATGTGTTTTTTATTTATATTTATGTATATAGTTAAATTACACTGATTTCAATAGAATCATTACATGTTTATTGCTACGTACAGTATATAATGAGAATAAAACTTTTGATTATTAATTTTCAGTTATTGTGGAAAATGTCTGCAAAGATTGTATCTATCAAAATTCGTTGAACAATGCTTGTTTGGATCTTAAAATTAATACATTATAGGGTTTTTTCATAATATACAGTAAAGTATCACTTTCCATGGAGTTCACTGGTGCAGATAAGTAAATTTGGTAGATAATTCACAATATTACCAAAATATTAAGATGGAAGGAATATTACCAAGTTAAAGATGGAAAGGAAATTGCACAATTCTTCAACAAAAAATTTGCAGAATTGGCCAAAGAAATTAAGGCTCGACCTTGTGAACAAGAGGCCCTAAATTTAGCACAAACTGATCTTGAATGTCAATTTTTTAAGTTTAATTTTGGTAATGTGTCATCAGATGATGTTGTTAAAGTGATAAAATCATTAAAAAATAAAAAATCATCTGGGTGGGATGAAATACCTCTGGACGTAATGAAACATGTAATGTATAGTATAGCTGTTCCTTTATCAGTTTTAATTAATCAATCATTCAAAAATTGTAGTTTTCCAAAAAATTTAAAACGGGCTGAATTAAAACCACTCTATAAAAAAGGCCAAAAAACAAAATCCAGATAATTACCGTCCAATTTCAATACTGCCATCATTTTCTAAAGTATTTTGAAAAATTAGCACTAAACCAAATTACAAATTTTTTAGAATCTAATTCAATTTTGACTTGTGATCAATTCGGATTTAGGAGGGGTCACAGTACATTAGGGGCCATTAATAAACTTGTAAATGAGGTGTCTTGGGCTTTGGATGGGTCACAGAGAACCATGGGTGTGTTTTGTGATTTGTCCAAGGCTTTTGATTGTGTGAACCATAATATCCTTTTAAAAAAGCTTAAACTGTACAGTTTTTCAAATAGATCAATCCTGTGGATTGAATCTTATTTAGTTCATCGATTTCAAAGAACTGTAATTTTTAAAAATAGTGTAAAATCTAGATCTCGTTGGGAGGAAATTAAAGTTGGCGTTCCTCAAGGGTCTATTTTGGGGCCTCTACTTTTTCTTCTGTATGTTAATGATTTACCTAAAAATGTTTCACCAAAAATTATATTATATGCAGATGACACAACCGCAGTTGTTAAAGCAAACTCTCACTTTCAATTGAAAAATAAATTAAATCAAGCTTTTTATGAATTGGCATACTGGTTTAAGGTTAACGGATTGAAATTAAATCAAGAGAAAACTCAACTATTAAATTTTCGAACAGCACAATTAAAGGAGGGCTATAATAAGGATGTGATTTTCCACGGCCAACAAATAAAATTATGTGATAGTGCAAAATTTTTAGGTATAGATCTGGATATAAACTTTTCTTGGAAAAAATGTATTGAAAATATTATTAGAAGATTAAACTCGGCATGTTATCAAATGCTAGTGTTACGAAATTCAATTAATTTGGAAACTAGAATAATAATTTACTACTCTTTCTTTTTTTCAATAATTCAATATGGTATTGAATTTTGGGGATCATCTTCTGACTTTGATAAAGTTTTTAAGATCCAAAAAAAAATTATGAGATTAATGACCTTTTCATCATTTAGAACTTCTTGCAAACCTCTGTTTAAAGAATTAAAAATCTTATCACTTCCAAATTTATACATTCTGAAAACCCTACTAACAGTACAATCAAATTTTGAAAGCTTATCAAGTGATAACTTTGATCATAATTACAATACAAGATTTAAAGCTAATTTTCAATATCCCATACATCGACTGCGTCTGGTAGAAAAAACTCCAATATACACGGCAAAAAAACTATACAATAAGTTACCCTCAAAAATATAAACATTTAATCAATTCAAAAACATTTAAAAGCAAACTAACAGATTTTTTGTTGGAAAAAAACTATTATAGTGTTGATGAGTATTTGATGGATCCTGAATTTTTAAAATTGTGTTTTAACATAGATTACATTAAATTTGTTACGCTGTCTTGACCTCTTATATGTATTTTTATTAAGTTTATATGTATATGTGAATTGTGATGTGCATATGTATGAATGTATATGTGTATGTATCATTATTACATTAATTTATGACAATGTTACCTGTTTCTATAGCAATGCTATGTATAAACGTTGACGTAACAATAAAGACTGGAAAAAAAAAAAGAAAGAAAAAAAAAAAAAAATAGTAGGTGTAAATAGCTGATAGAGGATGGTTGACTCTTTCTGGTTTTTACTTTAATAATTTCTAATAACTTTTATTGATTTACAGTATTTAGAAAACTTATTAAATTGCTTTAATATTTCTTAGGTATTTTTAGTTTTAAAACTTGTTTTAATGTTTTTTTTACTATGGATGCCATGAAGGTGATAACAAACAGCACTTGGATATTGGGTTTCACTATTGCATGTAAATCATTACCAAAACAATTAATGGTTTCTGAAAATGTTCTTTTGTGACTTTACTGAGTTTTAAAAGGGGAAAATTCATTACATAATTGCTGAGGAAACTAATACTAAATTGTATGTATGAGAAATAGTAATAATTCATAACACAATGTATTTTCATATTACAATGTTTTTAGGTACACAAATGGGCTTATCTGTGAGACTAACAATGTTAAACATAGGTAAACAAAACTGTTAAGACAAACAAACAACAATGTACCCCAGGCAACTGTACAAACAGAACAAATCTTACTATTGTATTAATGAAATTGTTGGATTTCCCTTTAACCCAGAATTGACTGCAGTCAAGCACTTCAGTATCAGTAACTAGGTGATTATAATTTAAAGTATTGATATTTTGTTAGATTTGTGTTTTTGAATATATAGTTTGTGCCTTATAAATAATGATTGCTCTTATCCAGGATACATTATTATGCTAACAAAATATAGCATTTGAATTGCAAATTACAACCAACTTTTTCACCACACCCCAAGTTTCCATATTTTTCATAACCTCTGAAGACATCACTATCACCAATGCTGTAAATTTTAAAATGACAGTCTCAATTTACTTGTATTCCCACAATCTCAAATAGCTGTGAAACATTTTGTTAAGTATCCAAAATTCAGATGAGAATTGTTCCATGTTATGGTTTATTCTGTACTTGGCTCTTATTATTTTAAGATCTCATAAGTTGTACAATCAATTTTATGTTGAAATATATAATTTTTTATTTGAAAGTTAATTTTTTAGCCCATTCTTTAAAATACTATTACTAGAGACAGGAAAATAGAACATTTTTTGTGACTTCAATGGTAGGCATTTGAAGCAGAATTTTGAGACATCTTAAAATCAGTCCCAAAACATGGTTGAAGATGAGGATTAAACTTTTTTACAGTATGTACGTGAACAATGATTGGAAAGAGTGACATGTTTTCTATTTTTAAATGTTGCTATTTTTTCTTATGAAAATTGAAAAAAAGTTTATATTCTTAAATTATATTTAATTAAAAATATATTTTTCTAGAATAATAATTTTATAAAAAGAACTAATTTTCTGAAGCTATTACTCACATAAATACTGTACAAATTTCACAACTTTATCTTCAGGTATTTTTATTTGGGTCTGATTACATAATTTCGAATATTTTCTACCTTTTGTTGCCTGCAGGGAAGCTATCTTAAACCTATGAATTTAAATTTATATAGATATACATTTTTTGCATTACTTTAACATGTATTTTTTTATATAAACAAACTATTTCATTACTTGTAAAAACTAGTGAAATAATTTATATAACCATACAAGAATACAGTATTTGAATTCTTGATTTTCATTATTTTCTTTAAAGACGTTTTGATGAAATTATTAAATTACATATAAAAACAATCAATATTGATAAATTATACGACTAGCAATACTTGGACAAGTAAAGAAAATTGTTATAATCCCTTCGAGTTGTCATGTGCATAAATTAATAACTTAATAAAAACAGCCTTCAATTACAACTTCTTTTAGAAGGAAAATCCATAAAGTACCTGGGCTGGGATTTTCTCTTTGCTGATAAGCATCATATTATGATGAAACTTGGCAGATTTTGATTTTATACTTTGGTTTTAATTTTATACCAGTAACAAATCATCAGTCACTATTGTATCTTTAATTGTATCTTAAAGTCAAATTTTAAAAGATAAGTTGATAATTGGTAGTTTTTTTTTATTCTTGCGTTGTGAAAAATTAAAAAACAATACGATAGAGTAATTTTTAAGATTTAAAGACTTTATTTCAAAAAATCTAATAATAACAATGGTGCGTGGCCAACTATGTGATATAAGAGGGGAACTACTTGGAAATGTTACAAGAAATCTCAAAGCCAATAAGTCAAATCAAACCATTCATTGGTATTCCAGTCTTGATTCATTTTAAATGGACCTTCCTGACCTTTTCAGAATGATTTATTATTCCTACACTGGCAATGCAGAGAGTATGTTATAGAAAACTAAAGCAAGGTAGTGAGAGTTCTGCTTAAAAAGTGACAGATGATTAGTACAGGATAAATTATAAGATTTGTTAAAAGAGATGAGCTCATGTGGATTAAAATAAATCCGTTAGTATTTCAAAGCATAACTTTATTGAATTAAATAGCTAACAATAATAAAAAGTAAAACATTTCATTTCATAATTTAAAACAGAACAGTAGGAGAAAATTTGCTTATTTACTGAAACTGGGAAACTAACACAACACTGGCACTCAGAACAAGGCTATCAAAATCTAGGCTACTAAATGTTTTTGTGGTAAAACAATCAAATTTCAATCCTTTCCAGAACGGTTAAAATAAAAGCTACATTAGTGGAGTGTTTGATACTGTTTCCATCCTTGCCAACGAAATGATTTGAATTACACGATGAATGAACGAATAACGATCGGGAAGAGAAATATCAGATCCCGCGAGGCCTGTCAGTCCAGTCCACTATTGAACAGCTCAGCACCACTCTATCATTCATGGCCCTACCTTCACTGCTCAGCTTTCTTACACCAACTTAACAAGACAGTTACAACAGTTCTACGGAAAATTATTTTCATTCCAATAAATAAAACTATACGTCTAATTAAAACAAAAACAAAATACAAGCATCAATCAGATATTCCTTGTCCCATCAGTACTGATATAATACCACATTAAAAAAAACTATTAAAAAATGTTTAAGAAACATCCTCAAACTTTTTATTTAACCAGTACTCTTGTTATTAAAGAAGTATTTTGTGTCCTAACTTTACAACTTGCTGTTGTTACAATAATACACAGAAAGCTATCCTCACTGTATACATCAAACGATACAAGTCATGTAGCTACATCAATGCTTTGATAATTAACTACAGGATCAGAAATTGAGTGGAAATTGAGCCAATCGGCTGGTGGGAACTACTTCGCTAATTGTCTATCACCGTTGCTGCATTGATGGGCTTGCAATAGCGGCCGCAGACTTGGTTAGCAGAGCGTGCTAATGCTATTGTCATCCAATCGAGCTTGGCTCAATTACCCCTTCAACGTCACATCAACTCTCTTTTGTATCTTTGTTGGTTCTTTAAGCAATTACAAGTTTAGCTCATTAGTTAGCAACCCGTTACTGTATATCATCAACACGCTGATATAACATATTACATTTATTTGGATCTAACAAATCACTGCTCAGACTAAAATATAATTTAATTAATGAATTAGTGGTGTGTGAGAGTAGACCTATTTATTCAAGTGCGTAACTGAAAAATGTCAGAAACACTATGTTAATTTTCCCAGAAACCACATAAAAGACTTTATCCTCAAATTCAAAATGTGTAATTTTGAACTTGAATAAAAAATTTAAAGAAAACAATGCATGGCCTAAATTCAAAATACATTGATTAGATTTTTTTACATTGTAATTTATTGACAATTTATCATAATGCAGAAACAAGAAAATAAGACATTACAAAATTAGGAAGCCCTCTGTCACTTTGTTTTCTCTGTTTGTGGACCTGTTAGTGAGTAAATAAAATTCTTAAGATAATTTGTACAGCTTTTATTTTATAATTATATTTATCTTCTACTGTTGAAAATAAATTTGTATCTCTATTTCCAAACAACAACACTAAAACTGTTGTATATAGCAGGGGAAATTAAACGATTTATTAGGAAACCAACATATATACTCTTAGTTTTTATTAATGTGTGAATTAGAGTAGTAAATATTACAAAATACAAAAATTCTCTTCAACCAGTTATTATTAACGTATTTAAAAATTAAATGTTAACATGGATTTTGCTATAATAAGTTAAACTCATTTTTATAAGCTACAAAAAGTAATGTTCATAACTTTCACTTAGCTGTGAACATTATTCTAAATATGGTAAATTGTATTTTAGCTGTTTATATTCTTATTTTTGAAGGCAGTAAAATATGTATTAGTGTCTTATTGATGTAATAAAATATTTATTTTTAGCTTGAAAATTAAGAAATCAGCAACATTTATCATAACAAAAACAATATTTCCAATTTTTTGTAGAATATAATTTGATAATATGAATTTAATATACAATAACATTTAATATACAGGTGATAATCTCTAGAATTTTTATTATAGGGGATCCAAATCCAGCAGGATTTTTTTTTTAGGTGGTGGAGAGAGGATTGACAGAACTCTTACATTTTGAACGTATGTATTACTTGTACAAGGTTTTGAGAAAAGTGGACCGAAACTTAATTGACATAATTGAACAAATCAGATTAAAGAAAAAGTTTCTCCAGACTTTAATTGTCATTTTCATTATTTAATTGGTAATACACATGTCCTCACCAATGACTGAGGATATGTTTACTGTGTACCATTTTGGTATAAATTGCGTAAAGTAATTTTGTATTTATACTTTCAGTATTCATATAGAAGTAGCACCAAACTGAACTCTCTTAGTACCTCCAAACTGAATTCCAGCTTTAATAAAAACAATCTTAAATTACTGTCTAAAATATTCATTGTCTTTACAGTTTTGCAATTATAAAGCTCAACACAGATAGGCACACACTGCCTCTCAAGGGTTGTGCTCTTGCGATTTTAAGTTTCAGTGATAGTAATCATTGTAAATATATTAACTATCCATAAACATTTGGGTTTAAAACCTGAAAATAAATTTAAAAACTGAATTGAATTTAATGGTATAAATTATTTGTATACTCTTGCAAAAACATTTTTTTCTGGTAAGTTTGCGGCCCAATCCCCACCACTCCTCCCTCTCCAACCAGAGTATGTTTCTAAGTAAGGTTAGAAGTGTTTTATGAACTCAGCAATTATCATTTGTTAAAAGAATAAAACCATGAATTTGTATCAAATTTTGTGTAAAAAATGAAACAAAGTGTGGAAAAATGTTAACAAAAGCCCATGGTGAGTCTGCTATGGTTATAAAGGATTCACAAGTGGTATACACATTTAAAAGATAGCCACACACATAGATGACGAATGCTCTGGACACCCCATAACATCAACAACCGATGAAAAACAAGATAAAAGTGGAAGAAATGGGTATTAACAGTCGTTGATGATGTTGACATATCAATTAGCTCATGCCATAACATTTTTTCAAATGTTTGGGTTTGAAATATGTAGCAGCAAAATTTGTTCCACAATTGTTGAATTTTGGCAAAAGCAGTGGAGAATGGAAGTTCATCAGGAGGCAACGTACATGATGAGTCTCAAAACACATTCTAATAACAACAGTTGTATACATTCACTAACACTGAAATGTGTACAGTTCAAGAGTGCAGCAATAACAATGTCCCTTGGTGTCATGTAAATGTGTGGATAAGTTAAAAGTATGTGTCCAAAACTTATAATAAACAAATGTTTTTAATTTTTTTTATAAGGAAATTTAATGTTGAAAGGGAAGTAGGGAAACAAGTGAAAATATAGACAACACGAAAAAATATCTTACGTTTTGATATATCATACATCTTTAAATGATCACTGAGGATTAATAATAAAGTCACTTCAAAGGTGGAGCAGGTGGCAGCATTGCCTTTAATCTTTAATTCAACCGAGTGCAGTGTTCTGTCCCGTGTCATAGTTTGCAAAGTTACAAGAATCAAAGAAGATATAGCTCCTATGTTTACCTTAACACAATGGTGTTTATTCCCAGATATGTCTGCATTTGGAGAATGGCATTAAATTGGTGTGATCTTTAAAGTCAAACTGGTGACAAAAAATTCCTTTGAGACCTAAGCAGCACTTGAAAATTTGTCTTTGTTCATTTTAATCACAGATTTGTGTTTGCTAAATCACTAGGAAACCTATTGGATCTCTCTGTTCACGGTTTAGGATTCCCCAAATATGTGATGGAGACATTTTCCCATGCAAAACTGTGACAGTGGATTAGACTGAGTACTACTACCTTAACTTCACTCATTGACCTGGTTTCTTTATGATTTTAAAGTTTATTTAGATGACATGTGCCAGAGACAGCTACCAAACTCATGATGGTACATCAACCATCACAATAATGTGACATGGTGATCTGATGTTACTTGGACTGTGATACAGAGCAGTTTGATATTTAGGAAGGATGTTGTATGTTTGATTGGGTTTGTAAAAGGTGTAGATCACCTGTGTCATTGACCTAAGGCAGTGAGTGGAATGCCTGTGCTGAGTGACCAAGTATGAATTGATCTAGATTGAAGATGACCACAGGAACTGTGGCTGGTGTCTTTTTAAGTCCTGTAAGTCTTGGGTTTATAAGAGTTACTTTATGGCTGGACGAATAGCAGCAATTAAATACTTGGAGTGAAGAATAAACTTAAAACGTTTCTTGTAAATAAATTATACAGTTTTTTAACGAAAAAAAAAAAGCAACAACAAGACAAAACTCATTTCCCACTGTACATTCAGACTTATTCTAAGCTCCAGTTGTACTTTTTTTTCAATCACTGTTATGGGTTAAAGCAAGATAAACATGTTTGAATACAGCAATATCCTACAATGATGTTTTATTATTGATTTCATATTATTTCACTATTAGATTAATAGCAAACACAAAGTTTTAATTTAATGAATTACAAATTTTTTTTATACAACTGTACCTTCGTCTCGAAAATTAGAGGTAGGGAGAAATTTTTTTTAATAGTACAAATTTTAAAATTGTTGTCTCTGTACTTACTTTGTATCGGTGTTGGAAGAGTCCATGTGCCTTCATGGAAAGGGTGTGTGACACACATGCGTTTATACTAGGTGACAAGTAAAATTCTGTTACTGAGAAAAAACTTTCTACTAGCAGCTACTTTTTAGGTTCAGTCTTGAATTTATCGAAAGAACATAAACTTCTAATGACAAGAGGTTCCTGCAGTTTAATTAAAACTGACATGTTAGAAAAAACTTGAAGGGACGCTTAAAACCAAAAATTCTAGTATATCATTAGTCAGATAACAAAAAAATAACAAACGATTTCTGTTGTTAAAATACACACATTCCACACGAGATTATCTTGAAAATGACTTAATAACCAGAAGAACTAAAAATAATCTGTTGATTTTATTAATCCTGACCAAAAACATGATAAATACTTTGTTTTTGGATTTTAAAATATTCCAAAAAAAGGACATTTGTTATAACGCTGATTTTGTGAAAGACATCAAAATTTATATTGTTAGTTAATTTTGGTATATGCTTGGCTAATAAAAATTAGACCAATATTGGAAAAATACTCTTGAATAAAACATGTGTCTGTACTTTTGTTTGGTTAAATTTTTAACAAAATAATAATAAATAACGAATGTTAAGTATGATTGTGCTTATTGGTAGCTGTTTTCTTATTTTAATAAAAAGTTTTCACATGGAGTTGATAAAAACATTAAATACGTTAAGCGTTAAACACATTCTTTGATGTACTAAAAAACTATGTGTGAATACATTTATATTGTAATTTGTCTAATAATCAGATGATAACATTGATAAATATAAAAATAATTATGGCAAACTGATTAGGTAAATTTTACTATGTACATTTTTCTATCTGCAATGTAAACATATGAGAAAAATTTGAGTCCAAAAAAATTGTTTAATTTTTTTTAATATCTGGAAATGTATTAAATTTAATTAGGATTTCTTATTTTTAATTTATTCATTTGTAAATCTTAGAGAATCTAACTATATTAATAATACAGCTTAGATTTAAGTATACTATACTCCATTAAAACATAGGTAGTAAATTTCTCTCAAGCAAAAATCAGTTCATAAACTATTAAATAACTATTGAGTCAACAATCTATTAAATTTCAAAACTAATCTAACTACACAGAACAAAAAAGTATACTGTTTTATTACTACATACACCTGGACAGGGATACGCTCATTACTCTAAATGCGGATTAAAAAGATAGACCGCTCGACACCGATGACGGTGGGCGTATTAGCGTTAAACTACCGCAATCACAGGTGAGGGGGTGAGAGTACCTTGTGGAGCGCAGATAGGACGCATTATTTACACCACCGGACCAGACCAGACGAGCGAGACACAAGACACTCGGCCACTCGTACACAGACACTGGAGTATCAGCTGGCTTTATTGATCCGACTGCAGATGACGCCACTCGCAAGACTTACTGTCCTGTCTGTCTATCTGTCTGTCTGTACTGGCTACTACGTTTTTAAGGGAAATCTAATTTAAATTTATTTCTTTATGTAGTCTAAAAGTGAATTATTTTCAGTATTATTTTCAAAATTATCTATCTGAACGTTTACCGTAAAGTATAAGAACAAACAATTAATGCAACAAAAGCCTAAAAAATTAATACTATTTAGTGTGATAAAAATGATTAATAATCCTTATAATTATATTCAACGATAATAAAAAATAACTGAAAATGGATAAGTAACAGCCTGCAATTTAATTTCTTGATAATTTTTATCAGTACGTTTAAAATGTTTTTAAACTGTTTTTGTGTTACTAATTTAAACAAAATTTTAATGCAATATTAAACATTTAATATGTTTTACAGTTATGTTTTATTTTTTTACATACATTTGAAATTATCTATCATGAGTGTTAATAAAGTTATGATATACAAATTAATGAACTCCTAATACAGTAGTTGTATACAATAACTCACTATTATATAACCTAATAATTAAATTAATTCTTCACTGAACACTATAAAACTATTTACTGTAGATTTTAATAATTAGATGCATATATTGTTATTATTAATAACACTAATAGCTAACACTAATTTAAAAAAAAATACAAAGTGATACAAAACATGCAACTTAAAAAAAAACTAAAACTTTTGCAAATAATTCATTAAAATGTGTGCAATCCAAGTAAATAAAATTATCAAATTCCAATTCCAACTGTGGTAGCCTAATTACTCAGACATGTAAACTAGTTATTGAATCGAGAGAGCAAGTGCTATAGAGCAACAGGTACAGGGTATGCTGAGTATTACTATCTACTACACAAATGTTGAATCTTGTTGTATTGTATAAAATCTATAAAAGTACCAAACTTTATATATATATAATTTCAATAAAGTATTATGGAATTCAATAAATATATATTTATAAAACTATCACTCCATTAAGAGTGAGAATGACCAATCATTGATTTGATGTTGTTCATCAAAATTATGAGAGACCATTATCTGCCCATGCAATTCAACACAATAAAAATAAATTAGAAAATTGCTTCAGCCTAAAAGGGATTTACCATTTAGAGCCAAACCCCAATCAAAATACCAATCTGATAAATTTAAGAAATGTTGAAATCGCACATCAATTAATTTTAAAATCAAGGCAAACCAGATGGGTTGAACCTAAGATGATTCTCTTATCCTTTTTATAACAAAAAGTTTTGTAGTTCTATGTAAACATTTACAAATATTCTACACACAGCTGATTGGAATCTTGTTGTTTATACGAGCTCCTCACGTGTTAGATTTAATGGGGTGATCAACCGAGGCGGAGAGAAAGAGTGGGGACCAGCGACGTAACTAGGGGGGGGCACGCGGGGCATGTGCCCCGGGCGCAAGTTGTTGGGGGGGCGCCAACACGGCCACAGATTTTTCTAATAAAAATTGTTGAAAATATTTTTTAATGCGAGGTGTGTTGCAAAAGAAAATCATTATATTTATTATTTTTATTTGATTTAAGTCTAAGAAAATGCAAAGTGAAATGATGAATGCTATCTGACTATTTTACGAATCATGTTTACGGTCTGCATGAACTTGTACAGAACGAGTATGGGCACACTGTGTTATCTGTGGAATGACTCACTAGGACGGCGCGGCGTCAGACACTTCCTTCCCCTCCCGGCTCCCACCCGCAGCTCCCCCATCCCTCTCACCGCACCACACATGCCACATTGCCACAAACACAACACATCGATGCTCGCTGGCCTGACCTTGACTAACAGACTAACTGCGTATGTTGTGCAGTTGTGCACTACTATTGTTGACAATAGTTTCATACTTCTACTTCATTATATACATCATCAGTGGTTCGGTTCACGTAAAGTGGTTGCGGAGCTGTTTCTTTGAGTGTTACTAGCAATATTATTTTCGTGTTTGTGAATATTAGTCATGTCGAAAAAACTGTCTGGTGCGGAAAATCGCAAAAGAGCTAAAGAGAGAAAAAAAGAAGCACATCAATCCTCGTCTCTTCTATCATCATGGCTAAATGAAACAAACAGTAAAGGTAGGTAAGATAGATATACAGTACTTTGTTACTTTGTATTTATTAACTAATACAGATTAATGATTAACTTATTGAAACCTTAAAAAATATATCATAATTAACTTTTCTGTAACTGTAGCAGCGTACTATTGATATGAATCTGTGTTTAAAAAATATATAATTGAACACAGGGTTTAAGCTTTCTTCTTCTTAAGCTATTTCTTAGAAACGCTAACAAGCAGCAAATCTAGTCATCGTCACACTTGAAGACGACATTTCGCTTTAACCAAGAACTAAGAACGTCATAATTTATTTAAAAAAAATAGTATAGTAGGAGATGCTTTGTCGGCAGTATTGTTTAATTTAGCGTTAAACTATGCTTTTAGATAAATACGGCACAATTTAAACAGCTAAGTTCTACCACAAATTGACAAATATACCAATAATATTATTTTATCGAATGAAGGTAACTCGAATTTTTTATTTTTTCAGATGAAATCAGCTGTAGTACAAGTACGACTTTTGAAGATGGAGGGTCATCAGCTGATGCAGTCCAAGACGTGTTTTCAACTAATGCTAATCTTGGTACGGAAAATCTTCAGCTGGAAGAACTTCCAGTTGTACCAACGGTCACCCAGGATGACGTCGAGGGTGAAGAGATCGAGATGTTTCAACCGGAGCAAAAGTATAATAATGGTACGTCTACGAGTTTTGACAAACTGATCCAACCCATGGTGAGTCTACTAAATCTATTGATCTAAAAGATCCGGGGAAGTGGCCTAATACCATTTCGGATGCAGACAGATGTTTTCTCGTATCGAGATTATTGAATGAAGGGAAAATAGAACCTGATCTTAACAATACTTTAAGAGATGGGAGACAGTTGACTAAAGAGTGGGTTTACAAAAATTATGCCTAATGGCTTAAAAGTACATCGAACATGGCTAGTCTATAGCAAATCAAACAATTCCTTGTATTGTATCCCATGCAAACTTTTTTCGCACACTGAACATCAACATCCACATAAGATTTCTGCTTTAGCCAAAGATGAAGGGTTCACTCAGTGGAAGAAATTGAGTGAACGGATTCCTGAGCATGAGAACTCCTTAAATCACAAACAGTGCTTTTGTGCTTGGAAAAATTTAGAATCTAGTTTAAGTAAACGTTCTGGCATTGACAAAGAACTACAAGACATGATTGCACTTGAAGAGGCACACTGGAAGGGTGTTTTGTATGCTATCATTGATGTAATCTTACACCTAGCAAAAGATGGCAGCCCATTACGAGGCTCCAATGAAAACCTGGATTTCAGTGACCCTAGATGCGGTAGGTTTTTGAACACTATTGAACTAGTATCTCATTACCATGCACCTCTGAAAGAGCACATTCTTCGCCATAAAAAAAGGCCAAGTCAGTTACTTTTCGCCGCTCATCCAGAATGAATTTTTAGACATTATTGCAGGAAAAGTCAGAGAAAACATATTTTGTGACATCAAGGCTTCAAAATACTTTTCAATTATGTTTGACTGTACTCCCGACGTAAGTCATTTGGAGCAAATGTCTCAAGTCCTTCGTTATGTGAAAATCACCGAACAGGGTCCGGAGGTAGTGGAGAGTTTTATTGATTTTGTAAAAGTTGGTGAAAAAACTGGATTGGGTCTTTCGCAAGAAATTTCAGAGAAAATCAAAAAAGATGGCTTAGATTTGAAGAACTGCCGGGGCCAGTGCTATGACAATGGTTCGAATATGGCTGGCAAATACAAAGGCGTCCAATCTAGGATTCTTGCCGAAAACAACCTGGCTTATTTTGTGCCTTGCGCGGCTCATTCCTTAAATTTAGTAGGTGCAAATGCTGCTAGTATGTCAGGGGAGGTACAGTCATACTTTGGAACTCTTAACTGCTTGTACAATTTTTTTGCTTCCTCGACCAATAGATGGGAGGTTTTATTAAAACATGTCCCTCTATCTCTAAAACTACAAAGTAACACCAGATGGTCGACTAAGAGGGAAGCTGTTACAAGTTATATACAAGCATCTAGGTAAAATTATAAATGCTTTAAATGACCTCAGAACCAGCCTAACTACCTCAGATGAAACAAAAAACTGAAGCAGCTAATCTTTTGAAAAATGTCAAGCAGTTTGAGTTTATAGTTCTCTCCTGTTTTTGGTACAAGCAATTGACCCGCATTGACATTGTGAACAAGCTCCTACAAGTGGAGAATATCACCATACATAGCATCGGCCAAACACATCAGTCGATTGATCTCTGAACTAGACTCGGAAAGGGCAAACTATTCAAACGCTGCAATGAAAGAAGCCAAAGAAATGGCAACAAATCTTGGCCTTGATCCTCATTTCAAAGTAGTTCGAAAGAGAAGAAAAAAGCGCATGTTTGATGAGAATGCCGAAGATGAAGCACCTGAATTCTCAGAAGAGAAGAAATTTTCAACAGCAGCTATTAGAAATCGTCGATCGCATTCTTTGTGAACTCAGAGAAAGATTCAACTCTATTCAAAACATAAATCATTTGTTTTGGTTTTCTCAACGGAGCTAGCTTTGGAACAATGAGTGGGGATGACCTAAAGGCTAAAGCAATTGAATTAGCCTCCAAATATAAAGAAGACTTGGACAAAGACGAATTTGGCAACTGAAGTGGAAAGTTTCAAATACCATGGTTTGGATTTAGTACCAAATATCCAAACAGCCAATTCGATTGATCTTCTGAAATTTTTGTGTGTGAACAAAAATGGAGGATGTATATCCAAACATAATGACTGCCTTACGGATCTTCTTGACAATTCCGGTTTCAGTGGCTTCGAATGAAAGAAGTTTTAGTAAACTTAAAATAATAAAAAATTATTTACGGAATTTGACAGGGCAACAGAGGCTGACAAACCTAGGATTATTTCCATTGAGCACCAGGTAGCCTCAAAACTATGCTTCAGTGAGATTGTCAGTACATTTGCTGCAAGAAAAGCCCGAAAAGTTAAATTCTAAGAACAATTAAATGTTTAAATCAATATTTTACATAATTTACTATCATAAGTGTTTTAGTATAAATGGTGTTGTTTTGAAATAAACTATTTGTTTTTGAAAATACGTATTCTATTATTTACCAAATATATTTAGGCCTATATACTTTGAACTTGAGGTTGAGTATTTTAAGATCAAGATTCAAGATAGTATTAATGTAGCGTACCCGGTACCGATGGACACACCACACTTTTTAAGAGGAGTTATAAGGAATTAGTTTCAGTTCAATTGGTGGGGGGGAGGGGCGCCAAAATAGGTGTTTGCCCCGGGTGCTGAATAACCTAGTTACGTCGCTGGTGGGGACAGAGCCGAGCAGTACCGATAAATCCCGAAAATTCCTGACAAACTCTGTACATGCGGCTAATAGCGACCTCAGTTCGGAACGGTTTCTGATTTCTATTATCTTACCAATTAATGAGTCGTTTTATATCCGAACATATCTGCAAAACATAGAAATTATATCGAATTAATTATATTAATATAGAACTTTCTTTATAACTCCAAAGACACTTTACACGAACATATCTGCAAAACATAGAAATTATATCGAATTAATTATATTAATATTGAACTTTCTTTATAACTCCAAAAAGTTACCCTTATTTATAAAGTCATGGTAAATCTTAACATATAACAACCAGTTTTTCAGCAGTAAAATGTTGGCAATACAAAACACATAAATAACAAGATTTACGACTATCAAACTAAAAACAATGGCCGACCATGGTCGTTTTGATGAGTTGACAGTAGTCACGTGACAAACAGGAAAGTTTCCGATTGGCCGAGAGGGTCACGTGACCTATAGGACGGCTTCGATTGACCGCCAGACGTAAACAAACAAACCCACATGGACAAGGAAAGGAATAATTAGTGAAGTTATTGAAATGGCGTGCGATGGTTTTTGTCACACGCTAAAAAGACCCTAGCTTGCGTATTCAAAAACTCAGATCACGCGATGCTTGCCCGCTGCTTGCTCTTTTAGAAAAAAAATTAACTCGAGCTTGCAAAGTCCAAGCCCAGATCACGCCATGACTGCTTACACACACAAAACTCAGACAGAACTAACGCAGGTTTCATTACAGGCAAAAGGTAACCGGCGCGCCGTTTATGACTGATAAGATAAGACGAGTTTATACTAGAAGTAGTACCTGGACTACTGCCCTACGAAATAATAACACCAAAAAAACAAATAAATACATTGTCAGTCAGGTTTTTCAAATTTTATTTTTTCAAAAATTTTTTTGGGGGGGGAGTAAACGGCTACGGCGATAATCGGGACTAGTTTTTTCGGTGAAATTACGTGCCGCTGGTCTTAAGATTTACCAAAGTCATTTAATAATGTAACTGAAATGATGCCTAACATCATGGAAACTGAAGGATTTAAAAATGACTGGGATTTTGAATTACCTTTATTTATGGAAGAAAATAGTATAAAAGGCGATACTAGATTAACAAATTTAGAAGTAAGTAAAAAGAATACGAGTAAAGAAAACTCTAAAACAATTGTGGTTAGAAAAAATGTCACTATCACATTTAGGTTATGTTTATGTTTATACTGATGGATCCAAAACTGACACGAGCTCCTCACACGACGTATCCTTGGGGAGAACCTTTTGCACCTCTTCACTGCGTATCACGTCTCGTGCAGGGAGCCGAGTCGCTCCGACTTACTACGGAAACGCCCGATCTATCACGTGCTTTCGGGCTCTTACATATTATCCTACATGCGATTAATAATGCTATTTATACGCGTTCAGAGAACATTATTTTCTCTTTAGTCTATTTATTATGATAATTTTAGTAATGTTTTCACCTTTATCGTCGCTTTTTATAAAACGCGATTACTGTGACTATTTAATATGTAAACTAAAACATGTAAATAAAATACCAAACTATTAACATAGCAATACACTTGTTTTTAAAATAACAATTATGGATAGTAGTAATACTTACATTAAAGACTACTGTAGAACTTCAACAATTTCTTATTTAAGTAAAATTTTCTAAATTTGTACAAATATTTACAGGTGGTTTTCGTTGCAATTTGATTTTTTCCATTTCTTGTGAGTTGCCTAGAAATAGAAATAGCCGTTAGGTATTACACTTATTATTTTCATTAATCATTTTCATAAAATTGTTGGTTAGAACTGAAAGATATTAAGTATAGACTTACTTCTAAAGAAATAGACTCGACGACCTCCTTTCAATTTTACAGGAGTACAGAAGACAATGTAAATGAATTATCAGATTTTTAAGTTTAGTAACGTAACATGACAAACCCACATTGTAATTTTTGGCAAGAAATTTCTTTTAGATTAAAACAAACAAAAAAACAATTAAACTTCACAAATTTACCTTTTCCCAAATGTATATAATAACTTTAAATTGACTACGAACCTGTCTCCTCCAACTTTGTTGACACTCTTCACTTGTAGGTTTTTTTTGAAATCCTTGCTTTCTTTTTTTTCTTAAGTGAGAGAAATCGCCTTTGTGGATCGATATTTTTGCTTTTGCCTGACTTCACATCGGGAAACGAAGGTCCCGTCACTAAGCAGTTGCTGTCCTTGCCTATAGGTTTAAGTTTTAATTGAAGTGATTTAATAGCATGCTCCCCATGTCTTGACTTCTTCTATGGATTCCATTTGGTTTACTATTAATTTGAAACTGTCTAACAACTGCATCTTTTTACCCTCGAGTGCAGAACTGTTGTCTGTGTTTGTATTTCCAATATCTTCTAAAATTGCGGCTTTTTCTGCGCCAGAGGTATTACTCATATCAATGTCAATTTGTAGATTGCACACTTCATCTCCTGACTTTTCAGTGTTTTGAGTAGCGGTTGATTCCACAGACTTCAATTTCCGGCAAAGTAAGTGAATATGCTTGCACATGTTCCACTTTATGCAGGCGTCAATGCAAGTGCAGCTGTATCTGTGGATGCAACAATGTTTGCATTCAATGCGACAGTTGCAGTCCGGGTTTACAAGTCTCACGGTGTAGACTTGTCCTAATGATGATGCAACTTCCCAACAGGAATTACCGTAGTTTACAATCAGATTTGCGTCCATTTCTAGCGATGTTTTTGTGGCGAGATCGTACATCTTTTAACTTTGAAGTTAATTTGCCTTTTTCTAATATTGTTAATCGATCGAAGAGTCCTTTGCTTCGTCATCTGCATGATGGCATGAATAGCCCTATCTAGTCGTTTTACAGTCTTTCCTTTCAGAAACAAATGTTTTATCGTTTTGTGCATACTTTCAAGATGCATGTTCGTATTCACCCCTGCATTGATCCTGTAAACAATACGCCCATCGCATGTAGCAGTGTGAATAGTAAGACTTGAAATTCTCGCCATACTCTTTAGTGGTCTCATCTTCACACAACGCGTCTGTTATCGACGGTAGCATCTTCATGAAAGCAATTTGATCAGTTTCTTGAAGCAAAGTTCTTAGTTTTTTTGTAAACCTCTAACCTTTTTTCTTTTTCTTTTATTTTAGTCAGGTTTGTTTGCCAGGCCCTGTCCACGTGCCATGTACAGGAAAGGCGTTTTTCTACAGGGCCCATGACTGGTAGCCATCCATTGTAGAATAAGTCGGCCATATCAGACATGAACACCGTTGGCTTCAGCTGGTCGCCTAATCTCTCTTTAATGAAAGAGAAAAATGTGCCTACTGTTTCGGAGTCGATGCGACTACAAATAAAAAATGCACATGGGAAACCCTTGTCGCATATCATCAATGACCATTAGAGTGACGACCTCGAAATCATAACTATTAAGTCCGTGGGTCCCATCAACGCACACACAGTCACTGCCGAATTTTCTTAACATTTCTTCTTGAGTGGAAGTCATGATTCCCAGGGCAAAATACTCTTTTTTGAAAGTTGTGTACTGCTCAACTACTTCATTTTGTGGTTTATACAACAAGACACAACTCTTGGCTGACATGTTCTCCTCCTGTACCCACGCATCTACACTGACAGCATCATTCTTATGTCGCACAGTCTCATCTAAACCAAACTCTGACTCAATATTGTATAAATCTTGTTTGGTTAAAAGATGGACTCTGTCCAATTCTTGTTTGTTGACGGTACAACGCACATTGGTCAAGTATGACATCGAATGGAATTTTGCTCGCCATACTTGAAGCTATTCTTTTTCTCTCTTCTAGTGATAAGTTCAAGTGTGCCAAGTCAGTTTTGTGCCCTACGTGACTGGGACAATACACCGCTGTTACCTTCCCGTCATTAAAATAGGTAACCCTAATGCCACAAAGACAATATCCATTTATTTTCCTCGTACCTTGAATTTTTAGTTCTCTTTTTCTAGTTTCCTTAGAAGGTTTTGGGTTAAAAACCCCAGACCTACTACAATGCAAATTACTTGTTTTTATAACTGTATCGCTGTTAGTTTTAATTGGATCGGATTTTTTCTTTACAAAGCAGGTTTTAGAAATGCGCTCAGTTTCTTTCAACCACAAGTAAAATGCGTTCACACTCTCAAAATACAAGGTCTCTCGTTTCAAATTTATATCATGCACAACTGAGCAGTGATGATGATCAAAATCTTCAAGTTTAGTAGCAACAATTTTGACATATTGGACAGCGAAAATTTCCTTTCATGTCCTTTTTTATATCTACATTATGTACATTTCTCATATGCGTTTTCAAACAAAATTGTCTGTTAAATACTTTGTCGCAGAATCTACAAATAACATTTGGAGGCATACTGATTAAAAATAGTAAATTAAAAAAAAAAACACTAATAAATATTACTACAAACAATTTCTACATAAATGCCATACACTCTAAAGTACACTATTTACAACTACCCGAATGATATACACACATACGCCAAAAGAACAAGGTTTGCAGTATTTGCTGGTGTGGGGGGTGACGATTTGTTGCAAACAAAACACTACGACGCGACGTCTCGCTAAAACAGAAACTAAAACTGCTTCTACCGGTACTTATTTACCTACTTGAAGATTAAAGCGTTAACCATTGAAACACTGTAACTACACTACATGTTTGCAACAGTCAAAACAATTAATACAAAATACTACAACCAACTAAATAATATACATGCAGAAAAACGGTACACAAACAATTAATTAGTTTCACTGACAGATCGGAATGGCTTGATCTTTTAGGCTTGTCACTACACGTGATAAATCGAGCGTTTCCGTGGCTGGTCGGAGCGACTCGGCTTCCTGCGCGAGACGTGATGCGCAGTGTAGAGGTGCAAAAGGTTTTCCCTAAAGATATGTCCTCACACGGGCTATCTGTTAGTTGGCAGGAGGGGCCCCTCCATCCCCACTCTTTCTCTCCGCCTCGGTTGATCACCCCATTAAATCTAACACGTGAGGAGCTCGTGTTGTTTATGGTATTTATTTGTTTAAAATTTTTTGGTTATGTCCTTTTTGTTCTTGGTTTGAGTTCTGTTTATAATGTTTTAATTCAGTGTGGTTCTGATGAAGGGTTCTGTGAACTCGAAAATTAAACATGAGCACTGAATTTTTGTTTCTGTTTTTGTGTACACTTTAAAGTACTTAGAAGAGTAATATATATATATATATATATATACTTAATTGGATCTGTTTTATTGTGAATTATTAATTGGAAATTAATTGAACATTAATTATTGATTGAGAGAGTTGTATCTAAGCTGCAAAGACTTGAAAGTTAAGGTACAATATTAGTGGAAAGAGAAGTTTGATTTTTATTTTGAATTTTGAGTCAACTAAGAAGTGAAAATTTTTATTTTAGTTATTTCCAAGTGGTGTTTGATTTTAATTTTAAAACTTTATTATTTTATTTTAAGGAGAGAGCTCTGATTTTTAGTTTTATATATATTTGATTAATATTTTTATTTCATGAAAAAAAGGAACTTATTAAATTTACTAAACGGTTTGTCAATTCTTTTTGGAAAATAGAGTGATGAAAATTCTGAAACGTTGAACTGTTGAATTTGCCAGTTTCAAATAAATCCATTATATTTATTTAGAACTGTGATTTTTATTTTAGACAAACCAGATAATATTTAATAGTTAACAAATTTAGTAATAAATTGTACTGAAAATTCACATCGGAGTTTACTAATAAAAAAATATTTTATATCATCTTGGATGTCTATAAATATTAATATCTAAAATCCAAGTCGTTATAAGTGATTAAACAAACATCAAATCTAAAAATAGAACTGAAAATCTTTCAGTGTTGTGAAGTTGTGGTATAACAGATTTTTCAGCAAACAAAAGACAATAGTAGTATTGTCAGTTTGGATATGAGAAACAATCTTATCTCTAGACCATAAATTGTGGAGGCACAAAAGGCTTATCACAAACTGCTGTGTGAGATAAAATGCAAACAGAATTAATAAACCCACTTCTGATTACAAACAGTGATTAAAGCTGACTGAAAGTTTACAAAAAGCAAGATTGAGTGAAACAACAAACAACTGTTCACAAACAACCATTAGCAGACAACACACTTCTCAGTGCCTGACAGAAGTCTTTGTCTTCTGGCACTCTTTTATCCTTTCTTTAAAGTTGTCACACACATTAAAGTAAACAATGATGTCAATTGACCTAACATCACCTGAAAAAGATTTGTAAAATTATTTTCATCCCATGATACATACTGACATCTAATACTGTTTGAATTATAAATGACTTTTAAAAAGACTAAAGATGAACTCTTTATTGTTTTGTTAGTAAATATATTTGCTAGTCAATGAGTTATGTAAAAAGAGTTGAGTTTAACTTTAAATTAAATTGTATTATATACAAGATCATGCAACCTTCTCTGTCTTAATTTTCCAAATAATGACAAAACCATCAAAACCTTTAGGTGAAGTCATTACACAACTTCTTTCTATATATACACACTCCATTTCTAAAAATGGGGGTTAATCAACACTTTGAAATAATTATCATGATAATGTCCTTACCTAATAAAATGAGCATGCATTCAAAATTTGAGAATTTTTTATTTCGGGTCTATAAAATAAGGAGCGTTCCTTTCATGGAACAGGTTAATTAATATTTTAACTTTAAGTTCAGCTGTATTTCTAATAATTTCAAAAGTACTTTTTACAAATAAGTACGATTTTAAAAAAAGGGTGTTTATTATGTCAACTTAAAACACTAAATTCCCTTAACTTTAAATAAGGTTTATATTGTGTCCTCTCTATACATGAGAAGGAACAAGATTTTTTGAAAACTATGTTGGATTTTCATTTTTTGAGATCCTTTATTTTTAACACTAAGATCTGTAACTCTGTTATTCTTTTAAATCACACACCACCAATAAACAACTTATAAAGGAGTTATGCAGCCTTCTACTTCTTTGACCTTTTGTAATTATTTTATTACATATATATAATGATTATAATTATTATATTGTATATACAACAGCTGATGCGATACACATTTTAAGGCTCTCGGGTGAGCCCTGGTAATGTATGTTATAAGTGTTTACAAATTGAAGAACCTAAAAATATTCTAAAACAAATTTGTATTGACACGCTTGAGTATTTTTTAAATTTAAATAACTGATCATAGTAAATACCATCAGTGTTTGGTTTAAATAAAATTTTCTATAAGATAAAGGTTTAAAATAATATATCACAATATGTATGTTACCATGAAAAATAATTAAGATTTAGTCAAGTATAAATATCCCTTATTTGAGTCCCTTAATATATAATATAATATATAATTATAATTATATATATACAGGGTGATTCATGAAGTTCTCCCCCCACTTCTACAGCACATTGTACTAGTAAAAATAATGAAAAAATGTTATATAAACATAGGTCCGAAAACGCTTTCGTTAGCGAGTTACAGCTACCGAAAGATTTCGCCTGAATTCCTGGGTAAAGAGTAAAATAAAGCCATACTGAACTTTTGGAAAGGTTAATTAAGTAAGAAATATCGTGGATTCTTACTTATGTACCCTGATAAAGCTAATAAAATAGGTTTCAGAACTGTACCTGTAGTAGGTTTTGAGGGATTCAGGGTTAAATACAAAAAATTGGGGCACTAAACAATGTTTTTTAAAGTTTGATGTACAATAACTTTGTTAAATTGGTAATAAATACATAAAATTAACAAACATTAATTGTAGAGAATTTAATTCTGAGAAAATTGATATAATCAAAGTCTAAAATAAAACAGAAATAAGTACCAAAAAATCGATTTTATTCAGTACAATACATTACTAGCTGTAAAGAAATACCGTACGGTATTTAGTTAAAATAAAACAAAAACAAAATGTTTGTTCCTTAATGATGAGATAAATTGAGAAAACAAGATTAACTGTTAAATAAATTTGTTTTTAAATCAAAATATCATGTTTTATTACGTTGTATTTTTTTTTAAAGAAAAATTTACATCAAATGTTCGAAAATAAATGAAGCAAACATTTTCCCATTATTGTTTACTAATCATCGAAATGCAGTTTTTTGTTTTATTAATTTCTAAGTTGGTAACGCACGAATAACAGCTGATCAACAATGGTAATCTGTATTGTTACGTTAGAAATGTGTATTAGTGGTGTTTTGCAAGCTACAGCAGGAGATCGGGTTCTATGAATCGTGTTATTAACTGCAATTTTTCTGTGAGTTATAATTCGATTGTTTATTCAGCGAAAAAATGCCTTACTTATTTACATCAGAGGAATACGCTGATATGGTTTTTATTTTGGGTTACTGTAATGGTAATGCTAGAGCTGCTGTAGAATAATATGAACTAACGTTTCCCTAATAGGAGGATTCCAGATACCCAAAACAATTTCAGGAACTTTTTCGTACTCTTCGGGAAACAGGATCACTACCAAGTACTAGAACCAATTATGAACGAGCTGTCCAACTTGATGATGATATTGTTATTAATGCTGTTCATCGCAGTCCAGGTGTAAGTACACGACGTATTTCTAGGCGGATAGAAGTTTCGCAGTCAACGGTGTGGAGGTCACTTAATCGAAACAAATTTTATCCGTTTCATAAACAAAAGGTTCAACATCTACAGCTAGGGGATGGTCCGCTTCGCTTGGAGTTTTGCAACTTTTTGAATATTAATAATCAACTCTACAAGCGTATTTTGTTTACGGATGAGGCACAATTCACTCGGGATGGCGTCAATAACTTGCACAATGAACACTCATGGGCAGAAGAAAATCCACATGAGGTAGTGGAACAGAACTTTCAACACCGATTTAGCGTCAATGTCTGGTGTGGCCTATTGCACAATCGGCTGATTGGACCTTTCATATTACCTGGACGCCTAAATGCTGAGTTCTATTTGCATTTCCTTCAAGAAGAGTTGCCCCAGCTGTTAGAGAATGTTCCTTTACATCTCAGACAAAATTTGTACTTCCAGCATGACGGAGCACCTCCCCACTTTTCACGTGCCGTTTTCTGCTTACTTAAATCATCAATTTCTTGGACACTGGATTGGTCGTGGAGGGCCTCACCCTTGGCCACCAAGATCACCAGATTTATCTCCATTGGATTATTGCATCTGGGGATGGATGAAAGACATTGTATACAAGACAAAAGTGAATTCTCGTGATGAATTAATTGCCCGTATTATGGATTCGGCTGTGCAGATACAGGGAAGTCCTGAAAAATTAAGAAACGCAACAAAAGCAATTACACAAACGTGCTGCAAAATTTATTGATAATGATGGCCTCATTTTCGAACATCTATTATAAAAAGGTGCGTACGGTTGGCCCAACCTGATTAATTTTGCTTAAAACTAGTAATGTATTATACTGAATAAAATCGATTTTTTGGTACTTATTTCTGTTTTATTTTAGACTTTGATTATATCAATTTTCTCAGAATTAAATTTTCTACAAATAATGTCTGTTGATTTTATGTATTTATTACCAATTTAACAAAGTTATTGTACATCAAACTTTAAAAAACATTGTTTCGTGCCCCAATTTTTTGCATTTAACCCTGAATCCCTCAAAAACTACTACAGGTACAGTTCTGAAACCTATTTTATTAGCTTTATCAGGTAAAAATACATAAGAATCCACGATATTTCTTACTTAATTAACCTTTCCAAAAGTTCAGTATGGCTTTATTTTACTCTTTACCCAGGAATTCAGGCGAAATCTTTCGGTAGCTGTAACTCGCTAACGAAGCGTTTTCGGACCTATGTTTATATAACATTTTTTCATTATTTTTTACTAGTACAATGTGATGTAGAAGTGGGGGGGAGAACTTCATGAATCACCCTGTATATAATCTAGTAGACAATTGTGTTAAAAACTAACCTATTAAAATATACAAAGGTTTTAGCAAAACTCTCATACAGAATTACATTTATTGCTATTTGGTTGACTAAGCTATTGTATTTTTGCTAATTATATAGTCTATATAACACTGAAATTAAGTATGTGAAGTATATTTTTTTTTATTTCCAGAATAATTTTAAAAGATTTGAATTTGTTTTTGTTAATTTCGAAAGCAAGAAATTTTTTGTTGCTACAGAACATAGGTATAATTTAATGATATTTGGTGTAGTTTTATTTTATAGAAGATATAATTCTTTATGCGATAAGTTTTATTTTATTCATTTATCTTCTTTTTTAATTTTACATAGATTTTTGTAAAACACAACATTTGTGTTCTTTTTACACAAATCAAGCAAACATGCAAAAAGAGCAAGGGATTCACGAACTCGATTGTGATCGATTGTTTTAAAAACCGAAATATAATATTACCAATAATTTAACTACATGTATTTTGGTTAGAAAAAGTCCAAAGTATTATACCTTGATTCACATTGTTTTTTCTAGGGTTAATACATATTTTATATATAGTACATGTTCTTTATTAAAACCACTTTGTTCCTTTAACACGAAAGGCCTCAAAAAATAAAAATTGAATTTATTGGAGTGTTTGTTTTCAAATTAGTTAACAATTCCAATAAAAAAGGAGCTTCTTGAATGTATATATGTTCTTTTGTTTAATTTTAATACACAAACTTTATTATTTGAGTTCATAATAATGTTTAAAAATATATTTAATAACATATATCATTATTACAGTACCGTCTCGTGATGGCCGACGTGGTACCAAAACACCCATCACGAGACGGTACTGTAATAAGTGTTTAATAGGGTTAAGAAATATCCACACTTAAATTATTGAAATTAAAGAAGAAGAATTAGGAAGCATTCCACTAGGCACAACGCGGGCTTCTCATCACAAGCTTCACACATGTATGTCGTGTCTCTGTTCTCTCCTTTCCTCACCACTACAAATGACTCATCTCCTTCTTAGTGGCCTTCCTTTGTTACCCATGGGGAGTTTAGTAGGAAGATGTTTTTTGGTAGCAGCAGGTCTGGGCCACCTCATGTGCTAGTGGAGTTAGCAATCCATCCATCACGCAGAGTCTAAATTCCACCAATGACACATTTTTGCCAACGTTGCATGCAATTTTTTTGTAAAGCAGGTAAGCGTTCAGTAGGCTCATTTTGTAATATATGGATCAACAACTTTTTGTACCACCTGATGGTCTTTTCTTTTGGCAGGGGTAGTAACTTAGGAGTTGATCTTGTCTGTCAATACCACTCATATTTTCATTGTATCTGATAAATAGCAATGGTTTTTGTTTCACTTCTCCTCTTTTAGTGATAATAGTAGTCATTTAATTTTCGTATTGGTTTGAAATGTACAAAACATCCCTAGAGTCCCTCCATTTTCCGACCATTACACCTTAGCAGTAGTTTCCCCCCCCTTTTTAAGTTTCATTTTCACAACTTCCTTATGGTTACCTACATGGAGTGTTCCAGTTACGTATGTCTGTTTAGCAAGAAGTTTTTCTGCCAGTGGTACACTATTATAAAAATTGTCAACAAAAACAGCATGGCTCTTTTCCCAACCGTTCAGATAATAAGTGCATTACCACTTTTTCAGTGTTCCCAGCACCTGATAGATCATCCTTAGCTCCAGCAATAAACGCAGAACTTGAAGATTAGACCATTTGGCTCAAGATAGAATATACAATTTCTAAGCTGTATTTAAGCCTTTTTGTTTGATATACTGCTTAAAAATAAAGCGACCTCTCCACAAGACCATGCTCTCGTCAAAGGAGAGTTCCTTTCCTGGTACGTATATGCACTGCATCTTATTATTAAAAATAATTTATGACAGGCCTGATTTTTTTGCAATCGATCGTCAGAATCTGGATTATCCTTTGCTAAATGTAAGCATCTTAATATTAATAAAAACCTATCCTGTTTCATGTACTCGCCAAAGCATGTCTTAAAAAGTTTGTTCGTTTTCCCAATAATCTTGAATTTGAGGAAATTTTTTTCAATTCCCATGTGAAATAAAAGCCAAAAAATTGTTAAATTCAGGAAGTTTCAAGTCTCTCCATTGGCTTATACGAGATTTTTCTATCATAACTTGATGATAAAAAAACATTTTCAGCATTATCATTAGTTTCATTTATAATACCATGCAGAAAGGGTGTCATCAACTAAAAGTTTAAAAAAGTCTAAGGGAGTATTGGCACCTGGTATATATCAACACGTAAACCAGTTGGTTCCCATGAACATAAATGTTTTCATAACAGGATTTTCATTCCAATCTAGCTGAGAACGGGAAGCTTTATTTACTCTCGTTTGAGTGTTTTGGCTTGCAGAAGGTAAATTCAGTTGTGGACTACTTACAGCTGAGGACACGTCCGTCTGGCTATCATTTGCTCTGTCTAAATCCAATTCAGATACACTATCATCACTGCTAATATCATCACTCAACATCACTATTATTATAAGCCTCAGATTCAAAATCAGAACAATAATACCTATCTATTTCACTAATAGGTAAACCTCGGGTTTCGAGGTTCTTTCTTGTTTTGACTCATTTTCACAAAAAAATATTCACTGAATCAAAAACGGCTTGAAGAATGTAAAAACATAACCTCTAAGTATGACCTTCCAAGACAAATTATAACAAATAACTGAATAATAACAACAGGAACCGACCGGTTATAGTTAACCGCCAAGAGCTGAGCAGAACGCCATATGGCGTTATCCGCATATGCGGCAGATAGATCAAACGCCAATTGGCGTTTCCCACAGTCAACATGTTAAGGCCTATAATCCCCTAGATAAGTTAGTTTCAGGTCTACTGTACTTTGTGCAGATCTATTTTCACTGCTTTGAAGCAGATTTTGATACCAATTTTCCAATTAAAAACCTTGATCTTTTTCCCTACCACTTACAACGCTATGGGATATAGAAAGGGATGATACAATTTTAAATGATTGACTACCAAACATACACATGACATCAGAGAGTAATTCAAAACAATTCAAACAATTAAAATGTTGATCAGTCTACATTTTTCCTTCACAGGCCACAAATGATAATAGGTACAATCTTTGCATTTCTAAATGTGAAACTTAAGTTTCAGCTATACAACAACAAAGTTGACAGCAAGAGCCATGTCAGCATGCAGTATTGAAAGAACTTGTTTGTGCACCATTATAGCATCATATTACTGCGTGGTGGAGAAAACTCTCCTCTGTATATCTAGTCACTTCCAACTCCGTGGGTGGGCAATTGCCTCTTTGACTGAAAACTATATATATCTACCACACATTCCAGCAATACTGCTTCTAATTCCTAATTAAAACAATGGCTGTTTCATATATTTCCTATTTTGATGTGGTATGAATTAATAACTCTAATATGAATTATGAGAAAATTAATTTCTAAAAGTATATAAAATTACTACTCCTATCTTTGAATGAGAGTGGAAAACACAAACAGACCTAATAAAATACTCTTTGCCTAAAGAATTTCTTTTCAACCAAAAAAATTAAATTCTGTACTTGTTTTATGTAATATAAATAATACCAACATATCTGTATGTTATGATGTATAATTGAGCTACATTTCTATAAGAGATTTCTTAACTTAATTGGGAACTTTTTTGAAAGAGGATATTAGATTCAACATCTATTTACAATACCCACATTAAAATACAATACTTAAGAATACTTTTTCTCTAACAAATTAGTTATGTAATTTTTTTTATACAAAGTAAATAATAGGTTAATAAATTGTTTTTGTGTAAAGAAAGCTTGAAAGTTAAATAAAACATTTGATTTGAGGTCTACTAAAAAAAATACTGTTTGAGAAAATGTTAGTGTTTGTTTTTATGAGTGTGTGTACATGGTTGTTTTATATACAAATCTGGTAAACATTTAAAATTATCCATTATTATTTTTTAGCTACTTACATTTTTATAAATTAAAATGTTTAGCTAAACAAATCATATTTTAACCAAAGGGTAAGATTTTTCAGAAAGAACTCAAATCTCAATTCTATTTTCATAAACTAACAATCCATCAAATGATTTAGTTACAGCTGAATCTAATTTCATAAATTTGTTTATTAAAATATATTTTATTTTGATTTATAATGTAAAATACATCAAGAGACTCTAAAAAAGCTCGCTAAGTGTAAAATCTAGAAGTCT
>NW_025778893.1:0-62545 GCF_021130785.1 Homalodisca vitripennis | reverse complement strand
TAATCTTTTTCATTTAGGTACAGGTACCTTGGAATTTTAAATGAAAAATATTAAAACTATTAATGAAACGCTGATTGTATAAAATTACGTTCATAACATTAAATACAAGATTTTCTTAACTTACATTTTGTTTGCACTTGACCCTATTTCCCCTAAAAAATTTTTTGTCACTCAAAAAGACTAGCACTGCACTCCCGAACGTCGCCTTCCGAATGCACTGCCAGAATTCCTCTATCTCCCTCGTTGTTCCTGGTTTTTTATGTTGCCCCCGCCAGCTCTCGCTGACCACGCCCCTTCCAAATCTCTCCATCGTAATTGGTGAGTACCAATATTTTTGATATTAGTATGGCTGTCTCTTACATAGTCGTATGATGTTTAAAAAATAAGCATTTCCGCTGCTTAAACAAGAATTTCTTGATTGTTCATCATCGGTGTCCTGGGCGGATGTGGTTATCCACTTACATCCGAAGGATGTTTGTTTAGAATTGTAATACAATACTTCCTTTCCCAGAAAATATCTGTTCATTGATTCTATGAATTTTGTTGTACTGATAATTACGTATGTCTTACACTAAAGATGGATAATTCTAACTTTTAATATTTATTGACACCGACACCAGAAGATGACTTATTAAAAGCAGAAACTACGGTTTGTAACTGTTTGACGAAGGTACGTAGTTATTGTTATTTGTAATTTGATTAAGACCGATATACAGTATTTCCGTAAAATAAAAAGTAAAAATAAAAATGAAAGTTAATATATTTAATTTTAGACTTAATATATATGTTTCGTTGATAAAGTTTTTAAACCCTTTTTCCACCGCTTAGCTCATAAAGACCGTTAAACGGTTTATTAATTGATACATATATGGCGCAAATAAAAACGGCTGAAGGTAAATTAGAAATGTTCAGAGCATGTAAATGAGTTGAAGTTTTTATTCATTTATGACTTATGAAAGTTAAATGTTGTAGTTAAATATAATAAAAATCACCGCAATTTAAATGTTTTTCTGGCGAAACAATTTTTTTAATTAAAATATCCTAAAATCTCTTAACAGTGTAATTTTCAGTTTTGCAACCTTTTCATAAGAAAACAATTATGCATCCAAAGCTTTAAAACATTTCTGAGATTATTTTTTATAAATCAAGGTTTTTTTCAATTTATTTTGTATTAAAAATTTTAATTAAAACGTTGTATTATAAAAGGTTTACATTTTTAATATTAAGTTTTGAATTTCTTATTACATGATGTTTATTGACGCTGGGATAATATTTTTCCCACAAAAAAGTACATCAAGAAATGCATCAAAATAATATTTATTTAATAATTGTATGGACCAACTGAAAATCATCACTCTCTGTTAAACCCCCAATTCTTAATACGCCGCATTTTGTCACTTTAAAGGGTTAATGAATCTTCATGGGAACAATTTGCCTCCTATTTAAAAGCTGCAAACAGATCTTAATTTTGATACATAACGTTGTCATCCACCTATAGATAAATTGAAATACGTATTTTTCTAAGTGTTCTAGGTGCCTGAATATCATTATTCAGGTACTATAAAACACAAAATATGATTATTGAACAAAAAAGCACGTATTATTGAAAATAAGTGGTGCTATCTTACAGAGAATTATTGGACATTACTTAACTCAAATCATGGGAGAAGAGGGCCCTTTAACATTCGTCGTATATTTCTAACTAAAAATAGTCGTCTGAGGAATGGTTGACAGTGTTTGAACAATTTTGACTCTAAAATAACAATTTTACGACTATAAATTTATATTATTCAATAACTTAAATTTATAACACAGAATAGAAGAGCTATAAGGTCAAGTTTGTATTGTTAGGAGGCACATTAACGCAACGCAACTCTCCAACAGCAATGACCGTGTAATCTGTTTATCTGTAGCGAGCTAAGCACAGCAATCCATCTGACTGTGAAGCTGCTGCTAAGTGACCATCCATTACAGCAGACACGGTTTACACGGAAAATGCTGATTAATTTACTGTGATACAAAGTTTAGCAGGATAAGCAAATACGTCAGCCCCACCAATTAGTTTCATAACATGAGAATATAATTTTATGAGGAACAAAGACTAAACGGTGGTCAGTAAATGTTAACGCAAAATGGAAAAATTTAAAAATAAATTTTTTTATTTTAGTCCTAATATGTGTTCTGTTGATACAGATTTCAACCCTTTCCCCATCACTTCTATCATAAAACCGCTAAATGTTATTAATTACTACTATATATGTGAATTGTTTTAAAAAAATACCACCTTACCAAACCAGCTGATATTTCCAAGAATGAACCTCTAGATCTGAGATATGCCTACACCACATCCAAAATAATATCCTAATTTAGACCTTAACTTTACAAGTTTGAAATGGCAGATCCAAAAAGCGGCCAAACGATTTGTTTCCTTAGCCATTGAAGAATTGTAGTAACCTGGTGCAAGCAAGAAGAGTGTAAAATAACACGTCAATATCATTATAAAGGAACAAAACCGATTGTTTTTGTAGCATATTTCAAACGTCCATTACTGTTAATTTTAAATGCACTAACTAATTAGATATTCTTTTATCTTATTATTCAACAAGGAATAGTTATCTGCTTACATATCTTAAAAATTGGCATAATTAGAAAGAAACTTCAGAATTGTTTGTAGAAAATCTTTCATCGTTAGTTAAAACATAATATTAGACACTTAGCTAACGTATCCCACTTTAATATATTTACTATACTATTATATAAAATGTATATTTTATTCTTATTAGGAAATATTTCAATGGTAGAATTGAGCAGCATAAGTAAATAACGGTAAGTTACTTGCTTCTTGAGACGTCACAGGAAAAGGACACAGTGTTAGGTCCTTTAAAAGTTTTAAGTATAACTACATAACTTAACCACCATCATTGCAAACTGTGAGTTCAGCTCCAGCTCACCTTCCTTTTTACACAGCGTCTAGAATCGTGCGCTGAATTGAAACAAACCTTACCACCATGTTACCTACGTTATGTGTAGAAAACTCGATTGCTCCACCTTGCTTGGGGATCATATTAGAAACTTGTAGTGCATTTAATTATATACCTGATGACACAATGAGAACATCTTTTCATATAGATACCAATATATTTACTATATTTTGTCTCTGATGTCGAAAAGGTATAAAGAGTACGTTTTTGAGCATTTTTTGAGTACGTTGACTTTTACTGAACTTCTACGGATCTTTTCAGACGAGCATATCTCCAGATTCCAAGAGTAAGTCTGTGACAGCGTCGGATTGCAGGCACAGCACTGAGAGGATAGTGAACTCAATTTCGCATTGAATAAACATTTCCTATCATAGCTACGTTATTTTTGACCAGTATTGATCTTCAGTTTACTTAAAATAAAATTGAGTAACGTGTGGATTACATAAAAATTATCTATTAGTTTTACAAAGTAGGCCTAATAGGAAAAATCTTACCCAGGAATTGTTGGAAGGCAATATTTAAATTCTCGTGACAAGAGGTTTAGTGTTTGCATTGTCTTATACATTTATCTCCTTTATCTGTCAATAGAAACATTGAAAACCTTCCTAGTCTGCTTAAACTTCGTTGTACTTACTAAATATATATACTAACAATTACATATGTTTTCAGTTTAAAAGAATTATAATGATTTAATAAAATACTGTATATAATTACTTATTTTATTCAGTTCAACTTAAACCTGAAGCAGGGTGACAGAAAATGTCTATTAATTATCAACTGATTAAATAGTTTATTTGAAAATAGTTTAAATCCAAAACCATCTACATAGCTTCCATTTCTTATGTCTTAAATCTATGTAGCAATAGCAATACTCTAAATTCAACGTTATGTGGTAAAAAAGGAGACAAATACCACTAAAACCATCAAAACGATGCGGTTAAAAACAGTTAACGTGAGAGCTGGTAACAATATGAAGTAAATCAAGGTGTACTTGGGAGCGTTCACAAACATCCAATCCATCACTGCTGCAATAGTTAACTCTAGAAGAACTAAGCAACATATCGTCGTGGTAAAACAGTGGATCGTAGAACGGTAACGACAGGTCAAAGATTTGCCTTATAAGGACCAAGTGTAAAGTTTTATAAATAAAGAAAGATTTAATAACTGTAGTAAAATAATAAAACCTTAAAATATACATAGAGTTTTATACGATTTCTTTTCTAAAGTATTGCATGTTTTATTGAATAATGTTTTTGGTACATATATTTGTTACAAAGAATAGTTTCTAATTAATGGAACCTTTACCATAAAATGACGAGCTAATTGAATAAACTCCTGCAAAAGATCTAATTAAGTTAGTATCGCAGGTTCTAAATCCACTTTACAGCTGACTGTGAGGTCGCTGAGTGTCTTTACAAAGACAAAGAAACAGCGAGAGAAAGTCAGTTGGTCTCGCCTAATATTAACCTAATTATACCGAGCGTTACAGGGTTTGTTCAGTTTCAGTGCACTCAGACAGAATTTGTTTCTTTTTACTGAATGACGCAACAATATCCTTAAAATGTCTGAAAATCGAAATGTCCTAGGTGTATTACACATTAATACATTAAACTGTAAATCAAATAGAATCATACATAACAGAGAATATTATTTATGTGTTATTATATTATTAATATTTATAAATTGCGTACACAAGAATCTAGATTTATTTATTTGGTATTTAAATACAATAATATAAATAAATATTATAATGATGTAAATGTAACAGGGTTTTACAGACTATTTTTTTGACGAATTCATGAAGGCGTCATACATTAAATTAGTAGATCATACGCTTAGTCCGTCTCTTTTGGAATTAGGCCGCTTTGATTGCCAATACTGGAAAACGATACGTTAAATTTTAAATTTACTCTAAAAATTATTTGATTTTATTCATTACGCCATCATGCGATTTTAACGAGTAACTTCGTTAAAATGGTGGAAATCTGTTGGGAAATGAATGAAAATGATTAAAAAATAAACAAGATAAAACCAGGTTACAGAATAGAACAGAATATACAGTAGGTATCTAATAAATCAGTACGGAGTCACGCTACAATTTTCCGAACGTCACCTAGAATGGAAGGTCACACCGTCTTAAGATTTCACGCCACCTATTTCCTCTATGATGATCACAATTCATTATCTAGTCCATCTCAGTGGCCGGTGTAGACCCATTGTAACCCATTTTGTTCATTATATAAGTGAATAATTAAATGAATAACTCATTTATTTATGTATTCTAACTAGCTGACCTTAAGTTATCGTATATACAGGTAAGCGGTCCTCCACTCCCTCTGCGCCCAATCTCAAGAAGGGTTGAAATTTACATAAAATTACTTAATATAAAAGGAGAAAAAATTGTCCGTTCTACAATAATTTTAATTAGCTAATATATCTTTCAGGGCCAAGTGAAACCAGATAATTTTATATTTATATATAATATATATATATATATATATATATATATTATATATATTACTACAGTTACTTAACAGTTCACTAGCCCTTGTATTGATCGATCCGTTTCATTCATCGTTATTGTGACTCGGTAACGATTTCGTGCCATATTTGTCTGGGAGCCGGGGAGCGAATTCGGGTTGCAATAAGCAAATGGATTAGCGTTAAAATCTATAGAGTTATTTCCCTTGCGAAATTAATCAATCGTTAGGCACGTTTGTTTTCGTGAGTTTGAAAATGGGAGGGTACCAAAATGGTCACACACACACACACACACACACACACACACACACACACACACACACACACACACAACACACACACACACAAACCGCTTGTGCACGCTTCCATAAAGAGTATGGCAGTGGCAGGGATGATGGGACTAATAGTAATAATATATTTTCTTATTCTCTTTCATCACATGACTCAAGTATAAAAAATCACAACCCAAACAATACATAAAGGTATATATAAAAGTATTATATAAAAAAGTACAAAGCAGAATAAACACTATATAAAACTATTAAAAAAATTACTTGCTCAAAATTATATTACAAGATTGATATATTAATAATTATATATAATGACACATTTATATTGTTACAGTACAATATAGAAAAAAAATCATTAATAAACTGATTCGCAATATGATCGCTCACTTATAAAAATTATAGAAGAAAAATATTATAGACGAAATGATTGGCCGAAGATAATAATTTTGAATTAGGATGGTGTTATAACCTTTTTAAATATATATTTTACTGACAATTTTAAATCCTTCCAGCTAAAATAATGTAAATAAAGGTGTATTGAAATTTCAATAATTTTGATTCTTTTTATTTCAATTTCCACCAAATTTAAGGCGTTGGCGAATAATATTTTTTTCTCAAGAAAAATTCCTTCTACAACTTGAACAAAACCAGGTTGTGCTTATACAATGCAAACTGTTTCTCCGATCCTAGAAGACAATAGGCCCATTAACTCTAATAAATGCATATAATTTTCTTTCCAAATTTCAGAAGGCTCTCAATGTCTGCATACATAATAAAATTTTTAATTTTGTCACCGAACTAAAATTAGACTGGCCGGAAAATTTTTTAAAAAAACACATTCAACAATAAGAGGCATCACATTTAATTGGAGCATATTTACAATTATGTAAATGCATACAGTTAACAATACAAGTATTCAATTGACTCACTAGTGTAATAAATGCTGAAAATAGTACAGACCTAACATTAGATCCAGTTATAAATTAGCTTAGTGAGCAGTTTTTCCTTCAGCCCAATTCAAATATTTTCATGTACTTTTTAATACAAGGAGAATAATTTGAATTTTGCTTCAACTTTAGCTATTATACTAAATATAGACAAAACTTTAAAACATATTAGCCTAATTTGTAACATATACAAATTAAATGTGACTAATAGTGATATCGCAAAAATCACATAATTTAATGGATCATTATGGAAGAAGTTGGAGGAATAAAATGTGTTTAAACAAGTGCTAGGAGGATAACAGTAAAACTGGGACTCGTTATTGGAAATAGTTGACAGTGACCTTGAGCCGGGGGCTCAGTTTGGACAATTTATTTTTGTCTATTATTTTTCCCACCTCGGCCACTCTTGTCAGTCGGTGGGGGAGTCACTCCGTCAAGTATTGATTTTCTGCCTGGTTGGGAACTGTTTGGTTGAGGTCAGCTGGTTGACCTTGACTAGTTTTACCGACCAGCTGTTCTCCGGCACCGGCACTGGCTCTGGCTACTGTTCGGAGCGGTCAGGCACGTTCGGAGAAGCTTACTGTGTTCTGGCTGTTCTCTGTTCTTCCCGTTTCTCCCATGGCTGGCTAATTCCCCGACTTTCGGCAGGTAATTGTCTTTTTCACTCTCTTAACTTATTTAGTTGGCGGTTTTTCTTTCCCACCCAGACATATATTATCTTAGATTAGTTATAAGTAATTTATATATATATTTATTTTGTAACTTGTGTTCCTCGTGTACGTGTTCGTGTCGCAAAGTGTTCGTTCCTGTCTTTCGTACGTTCTAAAATTTGTTAATTTATTTACTATGCTAGTTTAGTTTTTTATCTTTTGCTCTAGTGCTTTCTAACTGATCCGTTCGGCGAACGGAAATTATTTTTTCCGTGTACACACCTTGTTTTTATTTAGTGTAAGCGAGACGGTACAGACTTTGTAAATTTTTGTTACCTCGTGTGTTTCGTGTGTTGCGTGCATATTTGGGTGGCAACATCCATGATTTCAATTTTATTATTTAATTATTGCCTTTATTAGTAGCGTGAACTGATTTAGAATTTAATTATTGTTATTTGGGAAATAATGTATTGTTATTATTTGTAAATTATATAATTATTATTATGCCTACCTTACAATTAATATTTAATAGCAAAATGTAAATTATTATAATATTATAATAGAATGATTAAAAATCCAGCGAATTATAGTTATAAGTAATTGTTATCACGCTTAATCATTTAGTATGGCTGTTCTAGCCTATAAGTAAATGTTTATATATTTGAAAATTTTGTTTTGTTTGTAATATTTTAATATTGTCACCAAGTAGTGTATCTTTTAATACTTGGTGTCGAGGTATTTTTGGGAAATAGTCTTCTGATACTTAAAAGGTACTGTTAGTTACAGATTGTTTATTTTTTTTTAATTGTTAAATTTAAATATTTTATTATACTTTGGCAAACATAATTAAGTTTTTATTATTTCTCGGGTTTGTAGTAAAGTTGTTCTGAATATTCTACTGGTTATGTTGGGATTCTATAGGGTCCCCGTGAGTGCCGTCAGCGGGGAGACTGGTGCGGCGAGTCTGCCCGAACAACTGAAAAATTGAATGCCTCGCGCCCTGCCAGCGCTATTGGACCCGGCATCCAACCGGAGTGTAGTGCTCCCCATTCATTTCTTCTGGAACAAGGTTGGATTAAAAATGTGTTTTTTTTACTTCTTATACTTATACTGAACTTGCGAGGACTGGGGTGCAGGGAGCGCTGCCAGATGTTAAGATCTGGAGGAGGGCCAGTACCTAGCCAGTATTTATTTAGTTAGTTACATGACCTGAAGGGGAGGATTTCATCTTTAATTCGGATTCGTGGACGCAACTAAGCCCCCGCCTCCTTCGAAAATTGGCTTTAAATAGATTTTTTTAAATTTCGGCTACAAACTTGAAACAAAATTACTTTTCAAAAATAGTGGGCCTAGAAATTCTACAACCTTTTTCCTCCCCTCAGTTCATAAAAAATTACCAGTTAAAATTTTGCTACTGCCGTACCTGATATATGTTATTTATAGACCAAATTTCTATTTATTGTGTTATTATTATATTATTTATTTATTATGTTATTGTCATTATTGGAATTATATTTATTGTTGTTATTTAGTTTTTAAGTTACGCCGGTGCACCGTGGTGCTGCATAATTGTATTTTGCATGGAAATGTTTGCCACCTACTAATTATATTTCTTGTACTCGAAATCTATGTCTCGTTTTTGTCTCTTCCCACTAGTGGCATGTGATTTTTTTTTTATGATTTTGCTCCGAGTTTGGGAGGGGCACGCTTCCGCGAGGCCTCCTGTATTTTTTCACTAACTCGGAACAAAATGGTAAGCAGAGCGTGGTTACGTGTTTTTACCCTCTACGGGCCCGGGGTTTTTTGTTTTGCCCACTGGTGGTGAGAGAGATGAGTATGAAGTTGTTAGTTTGACTTCCTGCGCCTGTGCCGTCCTCGCTGTGCTATTTTCCGCCGATCGACAGGAAGTGTTGTGAACCTATTTATTTCCTGATTATTGTTTACTTGTGTGTTTTTGTTATACATTGTCATCGTTGTTGTTTTTTTTCTGGTTTTTGTTCTGGTACGGCGTAGTGTTTTGTTGTGGTTTTTTTGGTTTCGCTGCCGTGTTTCGTGGACGGCAGGAATTCTGGGGACCCTGCTGAGAGTGTTGTCTCACTAAGTTATTCACTTGTCGCCTTAGTTATTGCTTTGTTAGTCGTTGACTTCGAGTCAGTGTGTGTTACTTGTTAGTCTTGTGTCATTTATTTATTTATCCTGCCTGTCTCTCTGGTGCCTGAATACTTGTTGAAGGAGGATCTCCATTTTTGAGTTGTTGGCTCGTGGGCGTGGGCTTACTCCGGGTTCCGACTGCGAGTCCATGCGGGAAGCAACTGCGTGATAATATGGAACTGGACACGACCTGGCCTAGAGATTTGATTTGACGTTCCAGAAGCAGAGGCCTATTTTGGAGGCTAAGTTGGAGACGTTTGAGAATAGTCAGGAGGACTGGTTGGAGTCGCCGCCTACTGGCCGAGAGAGGGCTAGGTATTTGTCCCGGCTTACCCATCTACATATGAGGCTGTCGCTACTTAGAGCCAAGCTTACCAGTTCTGGTGATAAGGAGTGGTTGGAGGAACGCGTCACCTTGGTTGACGGCCTGCTGACTGTACTCGAGAGGGACGAGGGGGGCAAAGGCTCCTGAAAAAACTTTGTCTGCGATTGACTCTGCTGCGGCTGTTAAGGGTGAATGCCGGATCCCTGGGTCAGTTGTTGCTGATTTTGATGTGGGCGTGGCGTCGGGGGTGTCTGGTGTGGACGGGGCCCGGGGGGCCTGTGACCCAAATGCCTGCTGGATCTGGGGGACTGGGGACTGTGGTGACGGGATCCTTTGTTCAGTATCACAAGCTTCCGAACCCACTTACCCCGTTGCTGCAGCGAACTACCAACGGTGGATGGTCTAGATACTGAAGCCTTGCTGCGGTTTTCTTTCTGAGATCCTGCGACTGCATGACTTGCCTGGTCTTCAGGGAGCGAGCTTCCTGCATGTCATCTCTCCGTTTTGTAGGCCACCTTTGGGTGACTGTCTGGTTCGAGTTCTCCAGAGGGGTGGTACCCTGGATGATTTTCATAGGGAGGCATTGGATTTCTTTGTTCCTGGTCAGTTGAGGGAACGTCTCCGTGTGGAGAGAAATTCTTTAGGCCTCAGGGCAACGGAGAGAGTTTGGCTAAGTTTGTGGCCGAGGTGAGGGACACTGATAGGGTGTTAAGGCTCAATATCCCCGAAAGTACTGTGGTCACCACCATTCTTGAGGGTCTCAATCCTGAAGAGAGGTCCCGTCTAGTTTTTGCTGGTCGCCCTTCCACCTTTTCTGAACTGGACCGTCTGTGCATTGCTTCGCGCAGCGTGCAGTTTGCTGACCGGCAGAGGGCGGAGAGGAACAATCATCGTTCCATCCAGCCCTCCAGGGCTGTCCACGGCCGTAACAGAGAATCCCGTGGATGGGCCACATCACTCTGGTGGGCTTCATCCACCCATCTGCTATGCCTGTGGTGGAACGAGGTCATACTCGTCGGGAGTGTCCTAGGAGATATCGCACTGGTCCAAAAAACTAGATCAAAGGGGGGGTTTTTCTCTGAAGTTCCCCCGAGGTCTAAGAAAAAATTTCAAAAAAATAGTACCTGTGCGAAAAATTTGATTAATAGTTTGGACACTATGAGCCTAGCAGAGAAGGGAGACCTACGGCTTAGGACAGCATCTTCGGTGTGCCCTTATATCAATATCTTAGTGGGAGGACTCAGTGCATAAGGCCCTAGTTGATTCCGGGTCAGCCTGTAGCCTCATCTCTTCCCGTCTTTTTGAAGCCATTTGAAGGTTAGGTTTGGTGAAGCACACCGAGGAAGTCTTCTTTAACTTGCTGGACTGCTTCTAATTCCCCTCTTCCAATTTCGAAGAAGGCTTCAATCAAGTTTAAGGTTGAATATTTTTCATGGGTTGTGGAGCTTCCTTGTGGCCCAGGACCTGAGTATGGATTGTATTTTGGGGGCGGATTTTATTCAAAAGACTGGTTTGGTGCTGGATCTTCAGGCGGGCCAGTCTTATTTCAAATTCAATCGGCGAGTGTCAGTCCCCTTTTCTGATAAATGCAAATCGACGCCGCAGGTTGTGGAGGTGGAGTGTGAGGAAGGTTTCTGCCCCTGGGGACCCGTTCGGTCACTTGGATGAGGAGCAAGCTGGGGTTCTCCGTGAGCTTTGCTCAAGATTTCCGGAGGTCCTCACACCCAAGCTCGGTTCTACCCATCTCATTGAATATGAAATTCGTCTGACTGACACTCAGCCAGTACGCTCCCACCCATACAAGTTGGCTCCTCCAAAGATGGAGGTTATGCGTGGTATCATCAAGGATCTCTTGGATCAAGGAGTTATTGAGCCCTCAAACTCATCGTATGCCAGTCCAGCGTTCTTGGTTCCAAAGCCTAATGGAAAACATCGTATGGTGGTTGACCTAAGAAAACTTAATGCCAAAATTGAAATAGACTCAGTGCCTCTCCCCGATCTCCATTCTGCTTTTGATTGGTTCGGTAAGGCCAAATTTTTCACTATATTTGATTTGAACCAAGCATATCATCAGATTCCGTTGAAGAAGGAATCACGTCCTCTCACGGCCTTCTGTGTTCCGTGGAATTTGTATCAGTACCGATCTGTGCCTATGGGGCTAGCTGTGGGGGCCCAAACGTTAACTAGGTTTGCTCGACTCCATCTTCCACGATGTGAAGTTCAGGTATGTCTTTAATTATCTTGATGACCTTCTGGTCTACAGTGAGTCTTTCACGGAACACGTTGCCACGTTAAAACATCTTGAGGAGGTCTTGGTTAGGTTGGGTAGGGCTGGCCTTACAGTCAATCCGGAGAAGGTGTCTTACGCCAAGTCTGAAATATCGTTTCTCGGTCACCTCGTGTCGTCTAGGGGTGTATCTATAGACCCTGCCAGGACTCAAGGCATTCGGGATTTCCCTCCTCCGAAGGATGCCAAGGGTGTTGCCAGATTCATCGGCATGGTTAATTTCTACCGTAGGTTTATTCCTGACTTTGCCGAGGTGGCCGCCCCTCTGAACGCCTTAAGAAGGAAAGACGCAAAGTTCGTTTGGGGTGAAGATCAAGAACGTGCTTTTCAACTGCTTAGGGAGGCCATTATCCAACCTCCTGTGCTGCGAATACCGGACTTTAGTAGGCCCTTCATCTTGCAGACTGACTCCTCATCCTGTGCTGTAGGAGCTGTGCTTTCTCAAGAATTCGACGGCGCTCGGCAACCTATAGCTTTTGCATCTAGGACTTTGACCCTTCAGGAAAAGAAACCTTCTATTTATGAGCTGGAGTGTCTGGCGGTCGTTTTCGGCATGGATAAGTTTCGGAGGTTCCTAGAGCATTCCGAATTTCTGCTGGAAACTGACAATCAGGCTCTTTCCTGGCTATTGGCCCATCCTCGACAACTCGGGAAGATTGGTCGCTGGGTTGTCAAAATTGCGGCCTTTAAATTCAGGGTGCAGCACATTCGCGGCACCCAAAACGTCGTCGCCGATGCTCTTTCTAGAATGTATCATCTACCCAGCGATCCTGTTGGTTCTCAAGCACCGTTGTGTGGGACTGTGATGTTGGATTTCCCTGCTGCCTTTGAGAGTTTTGGCTCTCACCAACTTCAAGACCCCGAGTTGTCAAACATCATTGGTGAGCTCCAGGAGGGAGAAGCCCACTCTCCTTACTTCTTGTCCAAGGGTGTCCTCTGCTGTCGTGCCCGAACGCGGAGGTGGTCCCAAGATTGTTCTGCCGAGTGCCCTCATACCGATGGTCTTCTCCTACTTTCATGTTTCTCCCGTGGGCGGTCATTTAGGTATTCACAAGACCATCGCTAAAATCAGAGATAAGTTTATCTGGAAGAGTATGGACAGAGACATTGCTGGTAGAGTACGAGCTTGTCATCTTTGCTCGGTCAGTAAACCAGCACAAAATACCAAATTAGGACTTCTTTCCTCCGAGGTGGCGGAGCGGCCTCTTGAAAAGGTGTTCATTGACTATGTGGGACCCTTTCCCCGTAGCAAGTCAGGGAACACCTCCCTGCTTGTCGCTGTGGATGCTTTCTCTAAGTTTTGCTGGTTGATTCCTCTTAGGAGTGCCACGGCGTCGCTCACCGTCAAGGCACTCAAGTCCCGCCTGCCTTCTACAGAATTTTGGAGTGCCCGCCACCTTCGTCTCAGACAACGGCACACAATTCGTGTCGAGGGAGTTTCATCGCTTCTGTTTTGGGCATGGAATCAAACATGTTACGACATCTCCTTACTACCCCCAGCCTTCTCATGCTGAGCGGTTCAACCGCAATCTCAGAGCCGCCCTCATCGCTTATCACGCTGAGAAACAAACTACCTGGGATGAAAACCTGAGCTGGCTTCAGTTAGCCTTCAATTCTGCTCTTCACGAAAGTCATGATTCCCACGCCTTTCCAGGTCATGTTTAGTCGTCCTCCTTCTGATCCCTTGTCTAATCTCTGGAGTCTGGATAGTCTTCTACCAGTACCTGGTACTCCCAATGTGAGTGACACTTGGGAAGCAGTCAGGGTTAAGCTCCTACAGTCTAGGGAAAGGGTGAGGAGAAAATTCAATAAGGGACGTATTGCTAACCCCTTCCAGGTGGGGGATCTTGTCTTTTGTAAGGCCCATCCGGTCAGTTCGGCCGTTGATAAACGGGCAGCCAAACTTTGCTATCGGTGGACAGGTCCACACCGGATTCTTCGTTTTCTCTCCCCAGTCACTGCTGAGTTAGTTGATCCCGTATCGGGGGAGGTTGTGGCGGAGGGCCCACGTTTCTCATCTGAAGGCCTTCCGTGGTGACACCTCTGGTCATGCTCTGGATACTGGTGCGGCTGCGGGGGTGTCCGGGGACTGATCACCCCTGGTTTTCTCTGTGGTGTCGTTTTACTCTCTTTCTGTTTTCTTCTTTCTCCAAGAGAGGCGCCTCTCAAAATTTCAGGAGGACCGTGTTTTGTCTGCCTCCTGCTCAGGACTTCGTTTCCTGTTAGGGTTCTCGACTTCCCGTATCCTGTGCCAGAGCTTGTTGGTTCTTCTTTCAGTGGGGGAGAGGTTTTGTTTGGGGTTGCACCCTTTTTAGTGGGGGAGGTTGAGCCGGGGCTCAGTTTGGACAATTTTATTTTTGTCTATTATTTTTCCCACCTCGGCCACTCTTGTCAGTCGGTGGGGGAGTCACTCCGTCAAGTATTGATTTTCTGCCTGGTTGGACTGTTTGGTTGAGGTCAGCTGGTTGACCTTGACTAGTTTACCGACCAGCTGTTCTCCGGCACCGGCACTGGCTCTGGCTACTGTTCGGAGCGGTCAGACACGTTCGGAGAAGCTTACTGTGTTCTGGCTGTTCTCTGTTCTTCCCGTTTCTCCATGGCTGGCTAATTCACCGACTTTCGGCAGGTAATTGTCTTTTTCACTCTCTTAACTTATTTAGTTGGCGGTTTTTCTCTCCCACCCAGACATATATTATCTTAGATTAGTTATAAGTAATTTATATATATATTTATTTTGTAACTTGTGTTCCTCGTGTACGTGTTCGTGTCGCAAAGTGTTCGTTCCTGTCTTTCGTACGTTCTAAAATTTGTTAATTTATTTACTATGCTAGTTTAGTTTTTTATCTTTTGCTCTAGTGCTTTCTAACTGATCCGTTCGGCGAACGGAAATTATTTTTTCCGTGTACACACCTTGTTTTTATTTAGTGTAAGCGAGGACGGTACAGACTTTGTAAATTTTTGTTACCTCGTGTTTCGTGTTGCGTGCATATTTGGGTGGCAACATCCATGATTTCAATTTTATTATTTAATTATTGCCTTTATAGTAGCGTGAACTGATTAGAATTTAATTATTGTTATTTGGGAAATAATGTATTGTTATTATTTGTAAATTATATAATTATTATTATGCCTACCTTACAATTAATATTTAATAGCAAAATGTAAATTATTATAATATTATAATAGAATGATTAAAATCCAGCGAATTATAGTTATAAGTAATTGTTATCACGCTTAATCATTTAGTATGGCTGTTCTAGCCTATAAGTAAATGTTTATATATTTGAAAATTTGTTTTGTTTGTAATATTTAATATTGTCACCAAGTAGTGTATCTTTTAATACTTGGTGTCTTGAGGTATTTTTGGGAAATAGTCTTCTGATACTTAAAAGGTACTGTTAGTTACAGATTGTTATTTTTTTTAATTGTTAAATTTAAATATTTTATTATACTTTGGCAAACATAATTAAGTTTTTATTATTTCTCGGGTTGTAGTAAAGTTGTTCTGAATATCTACTGGTTATGTTGGGATTCTATAGGGTCCCCGTGAGTGCCGTCAGCGGGACTGGTGCGGCGAGTCTGCCCGAACAACTGAAAAATTGAATGCCCGCGCCCTGCCAGCGCTATTGGACCGGCATCCAACCGGAGTGTAGTGCTCCCATTCATTTCTTCTGGAACAAGGTTGGATTAAAAATGTGTTTTTTTACTTCTTATACTGAACTTGCGAGGACTGGGGTGCAGGGAGCGCTGCCAGATGTTAGATCTGGAGGAGGGCCAGTACCTAGCCAGTATTTATTTAGTTAGTTACATGACCTGAAGGGGAGGATTTCATCTTTAATTCAAATTCGTGGAGGCAACTAAGCCCCCGCCTCCTTCGAAAATTGGCTTTAAAATAGATTTTTTTAAATTTCGGCTACAAACTTGAAACAAAATTACTTTTCAAAAATAGTGGGCCTAGAAAATTCTACAACCTTTTTCCTCCCCTCAGTTCATAAAAATTACCAGTTAAAATTTTGCTACTGCCGTACCTGATATATGTTATTTATAGACCAAATTTCTATTTATTGTGTTATTATTATATTATTTATTTATTATGTTATTGTCATTATTGGAATTTATATTTTATTGTTGTTATTTAGTTTTTTAAGTTACGCGGTGCACCGTGGTGCTGCATAATTGTATTTTGCATGGAAATGTTTGCCACCTACTAATTATATTTCTTGTACTCGAAATCTTGTCTCGTTTTTGTCTCTTCCCACTAGTGGCATGTGATTTTTTTTTTTATGATTTGCTCCGAGTTTGGGAGGGGCACACTTCCGAGGCCTCCTGTATTTTTCACTAACTCGGAACAACCTGTTTGTGGAATCCTTAGTCGGTACTGATATGGTAAGTTATTGTGCATAATAAATGTGTACGCTGTCCCTTCCTTGATGAAGTTTTGATGACCATTCACGTGAAATATAAATATTACGGTGTTTGCCACAAGATTTCAGCTACACTAGAGAGAGATCACGCTCAACTCAGAACCGAGGCAGAGTTAACTAATATACAAACTCTCGTAGTTTGTACAATCAAAACCACTAACATGACAGCCTTTGACTTGAATACTCGGAATCACAAACAGATACGAAATTGTCAAGAGTAGACCTTGCTCCCCTTGGGCGCTAACATGGGCTCTTATGGAGTTATTTTAACATGGGCTCTTATGGCGATATTTTTAGCATTGTCTCTTATGGGAGATACATTTCGGTGTTTCCTAACCACAGACTTCCTGTTTTCCGGCGACTTATCTCAACCTAGACTTCCTGTTTGTCACACACCTCTTTATCTCTGACTTTAATGTACTGCTTAACCACCCGTCCACAGGTTCCGTGTCGACGCCTATTGACACTCACCTTTTTGAGTACCTGAGAGTCTTAACACTCGCACCCGCGTATCTGATGGCTCCTACCGGAGTCCGACACTGTCCTACTACCTCCCATACTCCGAGCCAGACGTAACGCCCATACCACGGATTTTGACCGCCTAACCTTTAAGGGCCATGCACGACATATTCCGTCACCCATCTTTTCGAGTACCGGAGCGCATGAAAAACCACACCCACATTTCTAACGGCCCCTGCCCAAACATTTCGATTGCCTCCAATACTTAGGGCTCTTAACCACATATATTGCCCACACTGTTATTTATAACACTCCACTCCAGGACCTAGCCGCCCATCTATACCCCCGTCTCTTGCAGACCTACACCTGAACAGTCCCTCACAGGGTTCCAACTTATACTCAAATCGGTACTCTGACCGCCTACCTTTTATCGGATGAATGATGAACTTTTAACCGTGTGCTTTCACCCTGCCGAGACCCTACACTTTTCGATTGCCTCCAGTACTCCTAGCCGAGCGTATCGCTCTTACCCGAATTTTGACCAATTTACAGACCAATGTACCACATAGGCCTGCAATATCCCGTCTCCCGGACTTGCTAAGACCTGCACCTGTATTTCTAACGGTCGCTACAGAAACCTCACACTATCCTATTACCTCTCATACCTCGACTCTTAACCACGGACATTGCACATACTATGATTTCTAACTCCCCCGACCTTTACGTGTGTATAAGCCTATAGCCTCCCACCTCTCTCGTGTACCCAAGCGTCTTCAGCCCTCATCTGCACCCTACCGGGGCCCCATACTTTCCACTCCTAGTCAGGCGTAACACCTATACCCAGATTTTGATCATCTACATTTTACCGACCAATGTATCAAATAGGACTACAATCGTCCATCCCTTGGTCATGCTAAGGACCTACATCTGCAATTTCTAACGAATCCTGCAGAGGCTTCACACTTTCCTATTGTCTCCCATACCTCGGCTCTTAACCACGGATATTGCACATACTATGATATCTAACTCCCCGACCTTTACGTGCGTATACGCCTACAGCCTCCCACCTCTCTCGTGTACCCAAGCGTCTTCAGGCCCTCATCCGCACCCTGCCGGGGCCCCATACTTTCCACTCCTAGTCAGGCGTAACGCCTATACCCAGATTTTGAACGTCTACATTTTACCGAACAATGTATCGAATAGGACTACAATCGTCCGTCTCTTGGACATGCTAAGACCTACATCTGCATTTGTAACGGATCCTACAGAGGCTTCACACTTTCCTATTGTCTCCCATACCTCGGCTCTTAATCACGGATATTGCACATACTATGATTTTTTAACTCCCCGACCTTTACGCGTGTATACGCCTAAAGCCTCCAACCTCTCTCGTGTACACAAGCGTCTTCAGGCCCTCACCCTCACACTGACGGGACAACAACACTTTCCAACTGCCTCCCGTATTACCCAGGGATATCACCCATACCCAATTTTAGACCACCTACACATTACCGACTAGTATCCACAAAGTCCAACAGGCATCCATGTATGTCGTTCACCACGTCTCTTAGCCCTTACACATTTTTAATTGTCCACGACTCCACACTCTAAAGTGTTTACTACGCGTAGCGTCACACTCGAAAATTGTCTTCCCACCATTAATACCCTGTACTGGTTCCCACACATATACTTAACAACGTTTACCGTATTAATCTCCATATACGAGTTGGGCCATTCTCAAAGCCTTGCTGATTTTTACCAAATATATCTTTGACAAAAAAGTTGTTTTTTAATTTTTTGATTTTTATTTATTTTGGTTTATTGTATCTTTTACTTTATTTTTGTACACAAGGTTCCAACATTGTGTTGTATTAAGTGCTTGTTTAAAGAGATTTTTCTTCAAGGAGAGTAACAAATCTCACGGACCGTCACAGTGCTTTTAAAAATGATTTTTTCATATGTAAAAATACTCTAATTACAATTATTGTTTAATGATTCATAAAACCTACCTATAAAAATTTCAAAATCATGAAAATACATTCATAGATTTATATTAAAGTAACTTTTTTAGGTGATGTTGTTGCAAACATAGTGTCATTCCCAGAAAAAAGTACAATTTTGAGTATTTCCATAGTACTCGATGACTAACTTCAAAACCTAACATTTTTTTTTAAGACAACCCATAATGAGTACTATTCAAATATAGAGGTTTTCAATAAAAAAAAAAATGGACTGGGTCATGATTTAAATTTTTATTTGGCGTTGTGACGGTTGTGAGTTTAGTGTGACGGTTGTGAGGTAAGTGTGACGGTTGTGAGTGTTTCCTGATGCTTGTGAAAAAAATGCAATTTTTCGTTAAAACTAACCTTTGAACTATAATATCATCGATGGTACTCAATTTTCTGTATTATTTATAATTTTTGTTGTTAGTTTAATTATTTTTTTCCCCAGTTTTTTTTACAGAAAAGGAAAATTACACACAGATTTGGATTTATTAGTTTATTATAAATTAATGCAAAAATTGTACTGAAACAAAACCAAAAAATTGTACTGAAAAAATTTAAAACATAGTTATAGAACAAAAACAAAAATTAAAATGAAACAGAATTTGAGAATACGATCAAACTGTGAAACTTTACTGGAGCACAACCTATGTTGATAGACTATTTTATTTCACGTTTAAATTTATATCAAGGTCTTTAAAGGAAAAGTTTCCTCTGTGTGATGTGACCTCTGTTAAAAACTTGAATTATATCTTTGAGTTGGACTGAGGCGATGTCATCAGGGAAAATAAATTTTCCACCAGTTGTTTTTCTCAAAAATGTCACCTCGCAGTCACCATCAGCATTACATTTTCATCACTTGTCCAATATAATGGGTAACAGTCTTTTTGTTACAAAATCTCACTAGAACAAAGTCACTATCGGAAAGATCGTTGACAACACTTTCTGGTTGATTAGGAGAAGTAGGGCTAGTAGAATTGTCCAACGTTTCATCTTCATCCGAGCTATATACTTGATGATATATATTCATTCGAGACTGTATTTTTTTGGATTGTAGACCACATAAATCTTTAGTTAAGGAATAAAATAAAATGTATTGTTTATTTACGATTAAACCTTATTAAACGTAAGAAATATTTTTTTTAATTTAATCATAGTATTTAAAGCAAAGAGTACATATATTATCATTTTCTGTTTAGCTGAAAAATATTTTTATTTCATTACACTGAGATATTAAGATGAAATTAAACTGTAACAAACAATATTAGTTATAAGAAAAAATATCAGTTTAAAATATATTTCCAAAAAACAAGACATGTGAAATATTTATGAATGAAGATATTAAATAAATAGTTTAAAAGGATACTAGTAGACGGCGTAGAAGAGTTGATATCAGCATTCAATAAGTTGTGGTCATATGTTGTTTGGTGGGTACACATTGTCTTGTTTCTGCAGTTTATGCACGACAAAAATCTACAGTTCAGCTTTTTTGGACCATCTTGAGAATTCCAGACAACCTGGTGAAGCATCATTGTATTCTTGATCGGCAGCAAATTTAAGTGTTTTTTTTTTAAAATATCATCGACTTCTATCATACTGGCTCCTTCAACTTGTAAAATAAGTGGTCTCATGTTGCCTACAGAGGCCAAGAACTGCTCAATGTTTGCTACATCTTTTCCCAGACGAACTGCAGAGTCAGCTGTTCTTTTTACAGTACCGCCAACACCGTCAGCAATGCTTTTTCCGTGTCCAGCCTCACTGAAATTGTAAGAAGCTATTTGGAACCCAAACAATTTCATAAAGTGACAAAACAGGAAAATGTTACTCTTATTCCTGTACTGTTTTGTAGGTCCATCGCTCATGATGTGTACCCTAGTAACGTTCTCGTGATCTTCTTTTATCTTCCTAAATATAGGGAGAAAGGTGAGCCCAAAATTGCAGCTGCATCATGACGAATTACATAAAGAGACTGTGCAAAATGTCCTGATTTTGATTACAGAGCTATCTTCACACATGGTTTTAGCTAGGTAAGCAACCTGTATGAAGGGCAAGCTGTTCATTCGAAGCTCCGAAATGACGACTTTGAATTTCACTTGAGTATTTCAGCTGGTAGTTTTCAGAACAATCTACCACGATGAATACTTCATCATCATTCAAAATTAGTTCTCACGTACTTTGAAAACTTGCTTTGGTTATGCACTCTAAACTTATGTTTCATGAAAAATTACTATCTGAGAACATAACTTGTCTTTCAAAGTTTGTAATGTACATACGACTTTGACTTTTCTTAGTAACTTTCACAAGTCTTGTCTGTCCATTTTTAACTCGTTCCTCTGGAATTGTTTTCCATTCATAGTGGTATGTAATTGAATCCAATGGTACATCACAGCTTTCATTGAATAAAATCTTGCTCGACTTGCACATCGTACATTCCCTATACATGCAAGTTTTTCTTGGTCACATCACAGCAAAGGCTACTCACTAAATCGTTCAAATTAACATGTTCTATAACTTTATATTGTTTACATTTTTGAAATATGAATGAGAAGTTTTTCATTGGTATTTGCACATGCAGGTATCTCGCTTGTTAGTAGGTCTATTAACTACCCAAAAAGGTTTTAGTCTGCAAAAATGTGGATATGAAATCTTGGCGCCCTGGGTAGAAACAAACTTTTTGTGAAGAGCCAACATGGAATCCGTTAGGTTTCTTAATTGCTTTTTAATTTTTTTTCTAGTAATGGTATCTTTGCGTCCAGGAGTAGAGAAAGAATGTTCATCATCAATAAAGAATTTTTGCACTAAAACCTTGATGTTATGCGAATTTGCAATACGTTTTTTATTTCCAGGCTCTTGTAACTGAGTACTCTTAACTGCCATATCGTTACCTACATTTTCACTGATGACTTTTGTTTCTTGTTTGAATACGACTCTAGAATGTTTTTTCTTCCACTTTTCAGCCTTTTTCTTTTGATGTTTCAATTGCTTTTCCAATTGCTTTATCTTTTTCCTGTATTTGTCTCTACTTTTTCGAAGTCTTTTTTTTCTGCTATCATTTTTCATTGCCTCTTTGGTTTTCAAAAACAGGTTCAATGTGTAAGTCTGTAGCTGCAGACGGTGAATTTGGTGGAGATTGTTCATCAACAAAGTTCTCAATTCGTTGCTGCTGAAGTTTATTTTTTGCGTGTTTATGGTAACGCTTTCTCCATTCAGCTCTTTGTTTTCTCTTTCCACGTTCACTCAAGTCATTAATACTAGGAATCTTCTTTTCTTCTCTTCTTTTCCTACTGCGTTCTTTTTCTTTTTCTTTCATCATAGCGTATTTTTCAGGATCTTCACGAAGCCTCTCTCGTTGTTTTCTTTTTCTCTCAGCTGCAGCTTTTCTTTTGTCACTAGGGGGTGCCATCTTTTTTTTATTTCCATTACTTGGTGGTGTATTCATTTCTTTCATGTATAATAGTTATGTTCTGTAAAACCAATTAAATAAAAGAAATTGCTCTAAATCTAATAATAAATTAAAATAATTTAACTATTCTTTACGTGTTGAAATCTCAAATTTGTATTTTAATTTTTGTAAAAATTATGTATTATAGTATAATTAAGTTTTAGATATATTTTTTAATTCCTAATATTTAATAAGGAAACGTAATTTATCATAAAATATATTATACAAGCAACATATATTATCATAAACTCTTTATCACTCACGACCGGCTAGATCTGCTCACGACCGTCACTTTCTGGGTTGTGACGGTCTTGTGACGGTCGTGAGTGTGACGGTTGTGAGGACCGCATGGTTTATTATTTTTTGTAGGCACACCGAAACATAACCTCAATCGCCATTCCAACAACCACTTGTGTGAAGCAATGCACACACAGTTTATTAAAGTTAAAACTTTGTAATTCTTTATTGACACTTAAAAATAGTATGACGGTCGTGAGTAATAAAGGTTACGTAGGCATGAATACTTACATAAATGATGGAAATGCTGGAGAACTTCAAACAAAATCACCACAATTACAGACCATGTGTCGTTCAAACACTTCCACTATTCCATCCAGCTTGGGTATAAAACTACTAGTGACATCTGGCATCAGTTATGAAAACTAAAAGTTACTGTGACTGTCGTGAGTTTAAACTTGAGGACAGATTAAAAATGCTGCTTTTTACCAACTTTTACTTAAAAAAAAAAATACATCGAATGAAATAATAATAATACAATATGCATTCTTTATTGAATCAAGACAACAAATAATTTTTATTCCGAAAAAAGGCTGAAAGAATTTAGTTCAAAACGGCATTCTTAGCTGGGGACAAAGGACGGTCGTGAGTTCAACCATAGTTTTAAGGAAAGGAAATGTGGAAATAAACATAAATTATGACCTTTAAAAATAATATCTATTAAAAAACATATTTTACTACGCATTCACCTAAAAATTGGGTTTTTATATATTTAAAACAATTCTTTAAAACTAAAAAGGACAGTAAAAAACCACCGCTATGAGAATTGCCCGAGTATTTACCGAACACATCGCACAATATTAGTTAGCCTTAACTTCGTGGGTTCAAACTTGCATTTCGCTCAATTTCTAACATCCCGAGATCCCCATTTTCAAAAAAGAACGAGGCCTAACACGACACTCTCATATTACTGACAAATATTCATACATTACCTGAACGTATATTTACCGAATACTTTCCCAACCGGATATTCTCATCCCGAGGTCCTAGTCTCAAGCTAACAGCTTATAATACGAGGCGTACATTCTGAGCGACTACTATTTGCCGATCCACTGCCTGTGCATATGTTTCAATACCTGGACACATAACGTCTACGAAGTACTTCATATACTCTTATCCCACGCAGCCCATCACGGGACCCTAATTTCTGTTACCTTTCACTTGGATGTCTATCACTTCACCCCGGGACCCCACTCTCAAGCAGACGTAACCGGTAATTAAAAGAACCGTATTTCATTATTAACAAAGCACCATACATTTATTTCAACTACTGCTTAGACATTTAGTTTCCATATTATCAAGTATTTTGTTTTCACTTAACCCACTCCTCCCTTTACGGCACTCCAACTTTTTATCCACAGTAAATCCACCATCACTTTCTAACGGCCAGGCTCTCATTTTCATAACATCAAGCGAGCGTAGCTTAATACGGAGTACCATGCCATACAATTTAAGCTTTACCGTGTGTAATTATATCTGTCGCTTATACTTGGACATCTAAAGGCCCATCATACCTCGCTCCGGTTTCCTAGCTGTTCCCTTACTTTTATTTATTTATAAAGAGACGCATACAGAGGTATTAGTCCAATCGTCTCGAGACCCCGAGTTTACATAAAATCAATATTATACAGCGATATACTAATGTTTATATTATAATCTATACTAGCACTTTATGAAATCTCGACCACAGTGACTTACTCATTGCACCGGCTCAAGACACTGCTCGTGACCGACAGTTTGCGGTTTGCGGTTACCTGTATCCTCGGACTCTGATAATTCATTTTCTACAACAATATTAAAACTAATAACTATTATAATACCTTCAGTACAGCACGGGATATCTGCCATCCGGAATACAGCCGGAATAATACATAGGTACTGCATTCGGTGTGTAATAAGTTTTAATTTCTCTCCCGAGTGTGATATAAAGAGCTTTAACTTATTTATAGTCTATTTTCAAAAACGTATCACGCTTCGTATACTTTGGAATTTAGTTAATCATACCGGACGCGATGATTGAGGTTTGCGGTTACCTGTAAAAACCCAGACGAGTAACGGTACAGCTATTTTTAAGAGCAATTTTAAGAGACCTCATTGATCGGAATAAGCGCGTCCCTGATTGGTCTAAATTAGTGTCCCAGAGCTCCCATTGGTCGGCTCCCTACAAAAGCGGCAACATTCTTCTCTCTCGTCAGTTTTTCAGTGGACGTCAAAGAGGCAGGACGTGTGTTGAGTGCTCTGCTCAGTGTTATTTTAGTGTTATCGAGTGGTTGTATTTTTAATGCTATAGTGACGCTTTCTTAGAGTGAGTCAGCGGTGTTAGTGTGTTTTATATTTATTAAGTGCTTTTTTACTATCATAGTAATTTTATAAAAGTAAATTAGCTTATAGGAGTTTTATTACATTTTCAGTTTATTAAGTGCTTGTGCTTTATTTAGCGATCACAGACATTAAACTCCTTTACACTGTGTGTGTTCTTAAAGTGTTTATACTATTGTTCCTTTGTTATTAAATCTAATACAGTGTTATTGTGCTTTTCTGAAAGTGAACAAGTTAATTCGTTGTGTTACTGTGTTTGTATCGTAGTGACAAACCCAACATAGATTTCGTTCATTTATTTATGTGTCGTATTTATAATAAAGTTTTGTGTAATTTATTTCGGTTATTACATCATACCACAGTGCACTGTAAAAAGGTTTACTGCGCATGCGTAGCTCCTACACTTACTTAAGCGCGTAACGTGGTCTTCTTGTCATTCTTAGACGTGACGTTGAACAGTCAACACCCATTCCAAAAGCTTGTATCAAAGTTGTTTGCTGTATTATTTTAGAGCTAATTACATACAATATGGATCCCGTAAAAAGTTATGCATACCAGTGAAACCTACTGCAGAAGGTTTAGAACATATGGGTCAGAAACAGTTTTCAAGTTTAACCCAGTACCCAAAGGAGTGTCCGAACTTGATTGGATTAAAAAGGGTTTCGGGAGTGTTGTCGAAAAGGCGAAAAGCCGGTACTACCGAAAATGACTACCTAGGCTTCACCTTACATTCTCTGAATTTCAGAACGAAAGATTCCGAATATATCGCTTATAGACCTGCAAATCAAGTTCACGGGGATATAATTTGGGATATATTTGGAAAACTTATCCAAAGTAATACGGATTCGATAAAGTCCATGGACACATTTAGAGTTAAGTGCACCCGCACCAATAGTCCAGTAGGCAGTGGTGGTCCCAGAAGACCTGGCTTGTACAATAATTTTCACGAAGAGTGCAAAGCACGAACAGGTATTGTATCGATAGAAAATGTGGACAATTTGTGTTTACCCCGTGCGTTGGTTGTGGCCAAAGACTACGCCAAAAAAGATCCTCAGTTCAAAGCAATAAGGCAGGACAAGGGTAAGCGACAAACTTTTAGAGCCCAAAAACTGATGACCAAAGCCGGTATCCAAATTTCAGAACAGGGAGCGGGGATCCCCGAACTTACAAAATTCCAAGACCACCTCAAAAAGTACAACATTACAGTTTATAACTACAACAGTAAAGGTCGAGAAGTGTATTTTAATGGTAATAACTCCGATGCTCAGTACAAAATAAATTTGCTGTACCATAACTGCCATTGCAACGTAATAACTAGCCTAACTGCAGCTTTTGCGTGCCATTTCTATTGTGAGGCGTGCCATGTCCCTTACGACCACAAAGGTGAACACAGGTGTTCAAATATCTGTCCTACGTGTCAGATCATTTCTCCACCGTGTAAAGAGGAGCATGGGGGAATTTTTATGCCCTGACTGTAACGTGACCATGAAAAATCAGATCTGTTTTACAGTTTTACAGCCCATAAGAGTGAACGTTGTAAGTCGGTAAAAAATGTTTTACAGTGCCAAAGACTTGTGTTTTTGAACAACCGTAAATCAAAACATGTGTGCGGTGAAGTTTTTTGCAAAATCTGTAACGAATTCATGCCACCAAACCATCAATGTTACATGCGGGTCGACAAAAATAAACCCAAAACTAAAGACTTTCTTTTTATTTTCTTTGATTTGGAGACCCGTCAAGATGAAATTTTAACGGAAGAATCTAGAGTTCATAAAGTTAACCTTTGTGTTTCTCAACAATTTTGTTGGAAATGTATTGATGGTAAATCTTGTGAAATGTGCAAAGACCGAACAAAGATCTTTGATAGTGATCCTGTGAATCAATTTATGAATTACGTAATGGAGGAGAGAAAAAAATTCAAAAAACGTTTGTGTAATGGCTCATAACGGTCAGGGTTTTTGATTTTCAATTTCTGCTAAAGTACGTTCTCGAACAAACAAAATTCACTCCAGAGCTAATTATGCGTGGCACTAAAGTCATTCTCATGGAACTGGATAACGTCAGATTTATCGATTCGCTAAATTATTTCCCCATGGCCCTCTCTGCACTACCCAAAGCCTTTGATCTCCCCCGGAGAAGAAGAAGGGTTACTTCCCTCATCTCTTCAATACCCTAGCGAATCAAAATTATGTAGGCCCCATACCACCCAAGGAGTACTATTGCCCTGAATCCATGTTTGAGAAGTCTTACAAAGATTTTGAAAATTGGCACAACGACCAACTTAACCAAAATGTAGTATTTGATTTCCAAAAAGAACTTGTCGAGTACTGTATTTCAGATGTAGACATATTGGCGCAGGCGTGTATTAAGTTTAGAAACATGTTTTTGAAAGAAATGTAACGTTGATCCCTTCATGGAAGCCGTCACCATTGCCAGTGCCTGTAATTTGGTCTTTAGACGGAATTTTTTGAAACCGAACACCATAGGCCTGGTCCCAAAGAACAGATACCGTATGGTTGATTGCCATGCCACAAAAGCATGAGGCAACATTGCTCCGACTCAGACTCAGGGAGAAGGGTAGGTTCTGATAATACTTGTGCGCAGAACTCCAAGTCCCAGGTGCTAAGGCTCTAACCTAACTGTATTCTTCAAGTTGTTGTTGAAAATTATTTGTTTAATGGGCGCCACCCCGTTGGTAAGGTTGCTGAGGGTAACGACGGGGAAGAAACCCTTCCAAAAGCACACAGTAAGGCAGACCCAAAGCCCTAACATTTATTCATGCTCGGTTCACAAGCTATGATATGAACCCCAATAATACACTGTTTCCTGGAAATCCACTAATAGCATCTAAAGTTATTTCACCTTGATAAACTCAAATTTTACTAAACCACTATGTTTGTGTATCTCGGCACAACTCCATCCTTAAGTATGAAGTGCTGATAACTAATTGTAATCAAGTCCTGAGGGGACTCTAAGTTACACATCAAAATTATTTAAATTTAATTGGCATATATCAATTTATTTAATCTAATTGTGCTTGTTATATTTTTCAATTCCACAAAACTATCACTAAATTATCAAGGAAAATTAAATACTGTATATATATCAGAAAATCTTGGATTTATTTAAACATGATCAAATTAAGAACCCATTTCAAAATTCCAAAAAAGACAGGAAACATATTCAGCTCATCAACCTGATAAGTATCAGTTCAACTTTCTAATAAACTCAATGAGAGGAAGTAAATATTCTTAATCAGGGACCTTAGGTTGAATTCACAAGTATTCACAACAATTAATTTCAATAAAGTATGATAAATCCCCAGAATATATCAGAAATCACCATGGCGGACAATAATAAAAATCTATCACAATAATCAATGATCAGTACTTAATGGCTATAATCAATATTCAATTATGACAATAAACAAACAAAGCAGGTGGCCACCGCTGAAAAGAGTACTCATGAAAACAAACATTAAACCTTTAAATGAACAGTGAGATATTTAATAACTAACATAATGGACAAATGAAGTGACGAATTGCATCACTGGCAGAGTCCAGAAATGCCCCCTGGAATGTCCAGAAGTCTCATAACCGCACCAATATGAAATAGAATCGTTGTATTTAACTTTGACTATCACAGTCTAAGTCCGTGTTGGCCAGCCAAATCCAAAATAATATTTATTCAAGTTCACCGAGTGGAAAAGAATGACTATTCTATCACTTATCGGTTCGTGACAGGCGATACGGTGAGTGAAGTCCCAGTGAGTAGGCACACGGCAGAGGCAATGCGGTGCGGCGGGGGGAGGGCCAATGTCACCACGGCCACCGGTCAGCGGCGACGACACGGGAGCGGCGATGCGACGTGATGCTGATGGCTGTGGCTGTCAACCAACCGTTCCGTTCGCTTGACGATGTCCGGAACGTAAAAATAAAAAAAACCCTCTAAGCAAATTTTCCCTGAAGAAAATGCTGAAAATCCACGACGTGAAGAGGGCTTCCACAATCCAAGTGAACAGGTCGGCAGCTCATCCAAAAACAAGCCTAATTGTCAAGACAACAATGCCATATCACCCGCTCAGGATTAAACTTGCCGGCGCACCGGTCTAAGGTCCAAAGTGGTGGCTCTGGCTCTGCGACAGCGCTTACGGCAATTTCTCAGCGCCTACATAACTTTGATAGGCAAATACTGCACGCTCAGCTTTAGGGAATGCATCGGCCAACTTTGCGGGCTAACTTCCGCAGTGGAAATGTCTAGTTGGGTGATCAATCCAACTTCCGAAATGAGGTCCATAAAACATAAACGTTACATGATAACCAATCGCCTATTGCTTTACAATGGCTGAGCTGGGAGGAAGAACAGCATAGTGTCCGCATCCAGCACGCGGGGAGGGGTAGAGAAATCAAAATCGAGGGATTAAAAGTAGACGGTTTTGATGGAGAACGAATCTATGAATTTCAGGGCTGTTATTTCCATGGGTGCTCAAAATGTTTTCCATTTAATAGAGAAGAACCACTCAAAGAGGACCCTTCCGACTCCCTGAAATTAAGGTTCGAGAGAACCAAAGCTAAAATGGCTCGTCTCCGAGCATCTGACTATGAAGTTATTGAAATGTGGGAGTGTAAATTCAATCATTTAAAGAAAGAACAACAATTGGATTATCTAAATTTTCTCCCCATTCTAAACACACTCCCACTTAACCCCAGAGATGCCTTCTTGGGGGGCAGAACAGGCAACGCAAAATCCTATCACAAGTGCGAGGACGGGGAAACGATTCAATATGTAGACGTTTGCTCCTTGTACCCGTTTGTCAATAAGTTTTCGCCTTATGTTTTATCCAATCCAAAAATATATGTAGGGGACAAGGAGTGTAGAGAAAGAGGCATGGAGGCCGAAGGTCTCCTGAAATGTAAAGTACTGCCTCCACTAAATTTGTACCACCCCGTCCTTCCAGCACGCATGAACAATAAATTAATGTTTGTTTTATGCCGTACATGTGGTCTGGAAATGCTAAACACAGACTGTAACCATAACATCGAAGAAAGAGCATTGACAGGGACATGGACAATGCAGGAAATACGCAAGGCTGTGGAAAAGGGATACAAAATTTTAGAAATGTACGAGCTTTGGGATTATAAAATTATTACTTACGAAGACGGTGGTCTTTTTAAGGATTTTATTAACAAATTTCTCAAGATTAAACAGGAGGCATCGGGCTACCTCTCTTGGTGCCTCACTGAAGAGGACAAGGCCAAGTACGTTCAAAATTATTATGAACACGAAGGTATCAGACTTGATCCTTCCAAAATTGAAAAGAACGGAGGTCTTCGCTCCCTTGCTAAATTGATGTTAAATTCTTTCTGGGGTAAATTTGGTCAAAGGGAAAAATCAGACAAAAACAACAATCATAAGAGACCCTTTTGAATACTTTCAGTTGCTGTCCAACCCTGAAATAGATGTAAATACTACTCAAATTATTAACGATACTGTACTAATTGTGAACTGGCAGCATATTGAAGAAGCCGCAGAAGCCCTAAGGACAGTGAATGTTGTGGTTGCAGCATTTACAACGTCACATGCTCGATTAAAATTGTTTAAAGAACACTTAGAAAAGTTAGGGAGGCAAGTTCTTTACTATGATACAGATAGTGTCCTCTACGTACACAGGGAGGGTATGCACAAGGTCCCCACAGGGGACTACTTGGGCGAAATGTCCGACGAGTTGGCTGACTATGGTCCAGGGTCATACATAGTAGAATTTGTTTCCGGAGGCCCCAAGACTTACGCCTATCTTGTCTGGTCAACAAATAAAAACGCACTAGTTGAAGTTTGTAAAATAAAAGGCCTTACTCTAAATTTAAAAACTAGCGAAAAATTAAATTTTGAAACATTGAAAACATTAGTTCTGAGTAATTCATTTGACTCAGTGGACATCGAAGAGAACAGAATAAGACGAACCAAGGACAAAGACATTGTTACAGTCAAAGAAACGAAGTCTTTTAAAATTACAGGACCCAAAAGGAGACTCGAAGGACCCTACGATACTGTACCGTTTGGATTTAAGAAACAAAAATTAACACTCTAACATGTTAAAAAAAAACTACATTTTCACCAATCACAACGTTAAAATTTCATTACAAATCCTGAGACATACATAGAGAGAAAATAAATGTAATTATAACCCACCACATCCGTTGGTTGTGACCGAACGTTCGTTGTAACGCTTCCTTCAGATGTGTACTACTATTGAATTATGTTATGAGAGCTGACCACGAGTAAAAATCTGAGATTATTTTATTATACAGGTATTTTAATTACGTACAAAAGAACTTTTTAAATACTAGATATTGTACTGTATTATTGCAGCAATTACATATAATATTGCACTCCAGACCCTTCTTTGGATGGTTGGCCGAAAGTGCAAAATACAAGTGTTTTGAGTGTATATCTGCCCTCGTCATCTTTACCTTCAAATGTCACGTAAGTGTGAATGTTTGATCACCCTCGCGTCGAGGGAGCGTCTGCTTCTAAGGCCGGCGTAAAACCTGTAAATCCTGGAGCAGTTCGACCTCTTTTTTACGGCCGGCTTAAAATCCGTAAGCCCGGGAGAGGTTGACCCTTGGACAGTGTGGAGGGTGAGACTGATTTGAAGGAGTGAATGTGGGAACTCAGTAGGATGCGTGGACTTGGGCATGGAGATGAACAAGTCTATGCTCTGAAACGGCTCTCAGCATGAATGAGGTCTCTAAGGCAAGCCTAAACTCCTGGGACCGTGATTGTGTAATATAGTGACCACATTGAATGTGTACTGATGACGGAGCCGATAAACGCTGATTCTCCTCTTCTTAAGCCCTCTGATAAGCCCTCTGATTCTTAAGCAGCAAACTGTTAGATACGTCATTACATAGTTATTTGCTCGAATGTTAGCATTTTATATTTGTTTATTGTTTTTAATAACATAAATACCTTCCAGTCTATGGATAAAATCAATTATCACAAACATTTTACTATACCGATTTTTCTACGTCACTTAAATATGCTCTTATGTGTGATCTCAGGTCAACTTCAATACATACACGCTGACATATCCATCAAACAATATTCACTCTGTAATTTAACCTCAAAATCAGAATGTCTATGTGCTTTAAATAATTATGCCCCTTAAGATTTTTTTCAAATATTGTGTAATTAAAAGTACCAGTACTGACTCTGTCACAGCGCATACGCATGTACACACACACGCAAATACCCACATGCACTACACAGGCTTACAGGTGGATACCAACAGTTTTATTTACAAATTTGTAGTTGACTCGTCTCATGTTCATTCGCAAATGAGCACTCAGATCGTTAACATGGCAACCTTCCTTAAGCTTGAATCTAGAAATATGGTTAACAGAAGTGAGAGGTTTCGTAAAACACGTAAAGAACTAACGTTTTATACTGACCTCTCCCATTGACTTAATAGATTGGCCCCAGGCATTTTCAGAGTACATTGTCGATCATATAAAAGATGGAGCCTCACCTACTGATCACTTTGGAATTACAATTAAACATCAAGGTATAGCCAAATAAGGGATTATACCTTTCATGGCAGCATTTAAATTAACCTCTTACGTGTTTGATGATGCGTTTGAGAAGACATTCGTTATTGTGGAAAACATTGATAGGGCCTTTAATTGTAACAGCAAACTATAGTAAAAGTACCTGAGCAGTTTTCTTCAGTAATAGGCATTTAGTATATCTCCTTGTATTATTAGTAGAGACAGAGAGAGGTTCGGCGTTGAGTTGAGGATCACTCTGTGTTTGCTTTGAAAGGTACACGGAGGAGGAATCAAAATAAGTACAAAGGCCCTTTTTACGTTTTTTAGTGGAGTGAATTGAAAGACTTTTACGTGTATAGTGACCTGTTCTTACAATGGATTAAAAAAACAATAAAAAATTACTCTCACTGACAGAGGGCTTTGGCATTGAGTTGAGAAGTCCTCTCGTCGGGGGTACAAAAAAAAATATGTTGGGAGGTAGCAGATTTGTCATGGAATGACTACCACCGTAAAGAGCGATGGTTGGGGCTCTTTACACACGTGGATAGGCCTACTGGGGAAGGAGCCACGTAAAAAATCTCCTAACGCGCCATGGTCCTACGCCCTGGTCACGCGGCAAGCACGTGTGTACCTAGCGTGGTGGGGAAATGTGACCACTCACCACAACACGGCTGTTAAAACATATAGACCTCACCGAAACATACGAGTATTTATAGGACTATTTCAGGGTTGGACAGCAACTGAAAGTATTCAAAAGGGTCTCTTATGATTGTTGTTTTTGTCTGATTTTCCCTTTGACCAAATTTACCCCAGAAAGAATTTAACATCAATTTAGCAAGGGAGCGAAGACCTCCGTTCTTTTCAATTTTGGAAGGATCAAGTCTGATACCTTCGTGTTCATAATAATTTTGAACGTACTTGGCCTTGTCCTCTTCAGTGAGGCACCAAGAGGGGTAGCCCGATGCCTCCTGTTTAATCTTGAGAAATTTGTTAATAAAATCCTTAAAAAGACCACCGTCTTCGTAAGTAATAATTTTATAATCCCAAAGCTCGTACATTTCTAAAATTTTGTATCCCTTTTCCACAGCCTTGCGTATTTCCTGCATTGTCCATGTCCCTGTCAATGCTCTTTCTTCGATGTTATGGTTACAGTCTGTGTTTAAGCATTTCCAGACCACATGTACGGCATAAAACAAACATTAATTTATTGTTCATGCGTGCTGGAAGGACGGGGTGGTACAAATTTAGTGGAGGCAGTACTTTACATTTCAGGAGACCTTCGGCCTCCATGCCTCTTTCTCTACACTCCTTGTCCCCTACATATATTTTTGGATTGGATAAAACATAAGGCGAAAACTTATTGACAAACGGGTACAAGGAGCAAACGTCTACATATTGAATCGTTTCCCCGTCCTCGCACTTGTGATAGGATTTTGCGTTGCCTGTTCTGCCCCCCAAGAAGGCATCTCTGGGGTTAAGTGGGAGTGTGTTTAGAATGGGGAGAAAATTTAGATAATCCAATTGTTGTTCTTTCTTTAAATGATTGAATTTACACTCCCACATTTCAATAACTTCATAGTCAGATGCTCGGAGACGAGCCATTTTAGCTTTGGTTCTCTCGAACCTTAATTTCAGGGAGTCGGAAGGGTCCTCTTTGAGTGGTTCTTCTCTATTAAATGGAAAACATTTTGAGCACCCATGGAAATAACAGCCCTGAAATTCATAGATTCGTTCTCCATCAAAACCGTCTACTTTTAATCCCTCGATTTTGATTTCTCTACCCCTCCCCGCGTGCTGGATGCGGACACTATGCTGTTCTTCCTCCCAGCTCAGCCATTGTAAAGCAATAGGCGATTGGTTATCATGTAACGTTTATGTTTTATGGACCTCATTTCGGAAGTTGGATTGATCACCCAACTAGACATTTCCACTGCGGAAGTTAGCCCGCAAAGTTGGCCGATGCATTCCCTAAAGCTGAGCGTGCAGTATTTGCCTATCAAAGTTATGTAGGCGCTGAGAAATTGCCGTAAGCGCTGTCGCAGAGCCAGAGCCACCACTTTGGACCTTAGACCGGTGCGCCGGCAAGTTTAATCCTGAGCGGGTGATATGGCATTGTCTTGACAATTAGGCTTGTTTTTGGATGAGCTGCCGACCTGTTCACTTGGATTGTGGAAAGCCCTCTTCACGTCGTGGATTTTCAGCATTTTCTTCAGGGAAAATTTGCTTAGAGGGTTTTATTTTTACGTTCCGGACATTCGTCAAGCGAACGGAACGGTTGGTTGACAGCCACAGCCATCAGCATCACGTCGCATCGCCGCTCCCGTGTCGTCGCCGCTGACCGGTGGCCGTGGTGACATTGGCCCTCCCCCCGCCGCACCGCATTGCCTCTGCCGTGTGCCTACTCACTGGGACTTCACTCACCGTATCGCCTGTCACGAACCGATAAGTGATAGAATAGTCATTCTTTTCCACTCGGTGAACTTGAATAAATATTATTTTGGATTTGGCTGGCCAACACGGACTTAGACTGTGATAGTCAAAGTTAAATACAACGATTCTATTTCATATTGGTGCGGTTATGAGACTTCTGGACATTCCAGGGGGCATTTCTGGACTCTGCCAGTGATGCAATTCGTCACTTCATTTGTCCATTATGTTAGTTATTAAATATCTCACTGTTCATTTAAAGGTTTAATGTTTGTTTTCATGAGTACTCTTTTCAGCGGTGGCCACCTGCTTTGTTGTTTATTGTCATAATTGAATATTGATTATAGCCATTAAGTACTGATTATTGATTATTGTGATAGATTTTTATTATTGTCCGCCATGGTGATTTCTGATATATTCTGGGGATTTATCATACTTTATTGAAATTAATTGTTGTGAATACTTGTGAATTCGACCTAAGGTCCCTGATTAAGAATATTTACTTCCTCTCATTGAGTTTATTAGAAAGTTGAACTGATACTTATCAGGTTGATGAGCTGAATATGTTTCCTGTCTTTTTTGGAATTTTGAAATGGGTTCTTAATTTGATCATGTTTAAATAAATCCAAGATTTTCTGATATATATACAGTATTTAATTTTCCTTGATAATTTAGTGATAGTTTTGTGGAATTGAAAAATATAACAAGCACAATTAGATTAAATAAATTGATATATGCCAATTAAATTTAAATAATTTTGATGTGTAACTTAGAGTCCCCTCAGGACTTGATTACAATTAGTTATCAGCACTTCATACTTAAGGATGGAGTTGTGCCGAGATACACAAACATAGTGGTTTAGTAAAATTTGAGTTTATCAAGGTGAAATAACTTTAGATGCTATTAGTGGATTTCCAGGAAACAGTGTATTATTGGGGTTCATATCATAGCTTGTGAACCGAGCATGAATAAATGTAAGGGCTTTGGGTCTGCCTTACTGTGTGCTTTTGGAAGGGTTTCTTCCCCGTCGTTACCCTCAGCAACCTTACCAACGGGGTGGCGCCCATTAAACAAATAATTTTCAACAACAACTTGAAGAATACAGTTAGGTTAGAGCCTTAGCACCTGGGACTTGGAGTTCTGCGCACAAGTATTATCAGAACCTACCCTTCTCCCTGAGTCTGAGTCGGAGCAATGTTGCCTCATGCTTTTGTGGCATGGCAATCAACCATACGGTATCTGTTCTTTGGGACCAGGCCTATGGTGTTCGGTTTCAAAAAATTCCGTCTAAAGACCAAATTACAGGCACTGGCAATGGTGACGGCTTCCATGAAGGGATCAACGTTACATTCTTTCAAAAACATGTTTCTAAACTTAATACACGCCTGCGCCAATATGTCTACATCTGAAATACAGTACTCGACAAGTTCTTTTTGGAAATCAAATACTACATTTTGGTTAAGTTGGTCGTTGTGCCAATTTTCAAAATCTTTGTAAGACTTCTCAAACATGGATTCAGGGCAATAGTACTCCTTGGGTGGTATGGGGCCTACATAATTTTGATTCGCTAGGGTATTGAAGAGATGAGGGAAGTAACCCTTCTTCTTCTCCGGGGGAGATCAAAGGCTTTGGGTAGTGCAGAGAGGGCCATGGGGAAATAATTTAGCGAATCGATAAATCTGACGTTATCCAGTTCCATGAGAATGACTTTAGTGCCACGCATAATTAGCTCTGGAGTGAATTTTGTTTGTTCGAGAACGTACTTTAGCAGAAATTGAAAATCAAAACCCTGACCGTTATGAGCCATTACACAAACGTTTTTGAATTTTTTTCTCTCCTCCATTACGTAATTCATAAATTGATTCACAGGATCACTATCAAAGATCTTTGTTCGGTCTTTGCACATTTCACAAGATTTACCATCAATACATTTCCAACAAAATTGTTGAGAAACACAAAGGTTAACTTTATGAACTCTAGATTTCCCCTTCCGTTAAAATTTCATCTTGACGGGTCTCCAAATCAAAGAAAATAAAAAGAAAGTCTTTAGTTTTGGGTTTATTTTTGTCGACCCGCATGTAACATTGATGGTTTGGTGGCATGAATTCGTTACAGATTTTGCAAAAAACTTCACCGCACACATGTTTTGATTTACGGTTGTTCAAAAACACAAGTCTTTGGCACTGTAAACATTTTTTTACCGACTTACAACGTTCACTCTTATGGGCTGTAAAACTGTAAAACAGATCTGATTTTTCATGGTCACGTTACAGTCAGGGCATAAAATTCCCCCATGCTCCTCTTTACACGGTGGAGAAATGATCTGACACGTAGGACAGATATTTGAACACCTGTGTTCACCTTTGTGGTCGTAAGGGACATGGCACGCCTCACAATAGAAATGGCACGCAAAAAGCTGCAGTTAGGCTAGTTATTACGTTGCAATGGCAGTTATGGTACAGCAAATTTATTTTGTACTGAGCATCGGAGTTATTACCATTAAAATACACTTCTCGACCTTTACTGTTGTAGTTATAAACTGTAATGTTGTACTTTTTGAGGTGGTCTTGGAATTTTGTAAGTTCGGGGATCCCCGCTCCCTGTTCTGAAATTTGGATACCGGCTTTGGTCATCAGTTTTTGGGCTCTAAAAGTTTGTCGCTTACCCTTGTCCTGCCTTATTGCTTTGAACTGAGGATCTTTTTTGGCGTAGTCTTTGGCCACAACCAACGCACGGGGTAAACACAAATTGTCCACATTTTCTATCGATACAATACCTGTTCGTGCTTTGCACTCTTCGTGAAAATTATTGTACAAGCCAGGTCTTCTGGGACCACCACTGCCTACTGGACTATTGGTGCGGGTGCACTTAACTCTAAATGTGTCCATGGACTTTATCGAATCCGTATTACTTTGGATAAGTTTTCCAAATATATCCCAAATTATATCCCCGTGAACTTGATTTGCAGGTCTATAAGCGATATATTCGGAATCTTTCGTTCTGAAATTCAGAGAATGTAAGGTGAAGCCTAGGTAGTCATTTTCGGTAGTACCGGCTTTCGCCTTTTCGACAACACTCCCGAAACCCTTTTTAATCCAATCAAGTTCGGACACTCCTTTGGGTACTGGGTTAAACTTGAAAACTGTTTCTGACCCATATGTTCTAAACCTTCTGCAGTAGGTTTCACTGGTATGCATAACTTTTACGGGATCCATATTGTATGTAATTAGCTCTAAAATAATACAGCAAACAACTTTGATACAAGCTTTTGGAATGGGTGTTGACTGTTCAACGTCACGTCTAAGAATGACAAGAAGACCACGTTACGCGCTTAAGTAAGTGTAGGAGCTACGCATGCGCAGTAAACCTTTTTACAGTGCACTGTGGTATGATGTAATAACCGAAATAAATTACACAAAACTTTATTATAAATACGACACATAAATAAATGAACGAAATCTATGTTGGGTTTGTCACTACGATACAAACACAGTAACACAACGAATTAACTTGTTCACTTTCAGAAAAGCACAATAACACTGTATTAGATTTAATAACAAAGGAACAATAGTATAAACACTTTAAGAACACACACAGTGTAAAGGAGTTTAATGTCTGTGATCGCTAAATAAAGCACAAGCACTTAATAAACTGAAAATGTAAATAAAACTCCTATAAGCTAATTTACTTTTATAAAATTACTATGATAGTAAAAAAGCACTTAATAAATATAAAACACACTAACACCGCTGACTCACTCTAAGAAAGCGTCACTATAGCATTAAAAATACAACCACTCGATAACACTAAAATAACACTGAGCAGAGCACTCAACACACGTCCTGCCTCTTTGACGTCCACTGAAAAACTGACGAGAGAGAAGAATGTTGCCGCTTTTGTAGGGAGCCGACCAATGGGAGCTCTGGGACACTAATTTAGACCAATCAGGGACGCGCTTATTCCGATCAATGAGGTCTCTTAAAATTGCTCTTAAAAAAATAGCTGTACCGTTACTCGTCTGGGTTTTTACAGGTAACCGCAAACCTCAATCATCGCGTCCGGTATGATTAACTAAATTCAAAGTATACGAAGCGTGATACGTTTTTGAAAATAGACTAATAAATAAGTTAAAGCTCTTTATATCACACTCGGGAGAGAAATTAAAACTTATTACACACCGAATGCAGTACCTATGTATTATTCCGGCTGTATTCCGGATGGCAGATATCCCGTGCTGTACTGAAGGTATTATAATAGTTATTAGTTTTAATATTGTTGTAGAAAATGAATTATCAGAGTCCGAGGATACAGGTAACCGCAAACCGCAAACTGTCGGTCACGAGCAGTGTCTTGAGCCGGTGCAATGAGTAAGTCACTGTGGTCGAGATTTCATAAAGTGCTAGTATAGATTATAATATAAACATTAGTATATCGCTGTATAATATTGATTTTATGTAAACTCGGGGTCTCGAGACGATTGGACTAATACCTCTGTATGCGTCTCTTTATAAATAAATAGAGAGAGAGAGAGAGAGAGAGAGAGAGAGAGAGAGAACATCTTTTATTCACAATCATCAAGATTTGATAAGCGTCAATACAGTCTTCAAATTTCAAATAACATGTTGAGTTAGACTAGACTTGCAAAAGCTAGGTCATTGTCCTTCCAAGAGAGAAACTCATTCACTGCCTAGAATGGCCGCTGCACAAACCACCTCCTCAAGTGTCGTTTGAAGGTGAACTCCCTTAAGTTCTTCAGCTCATCCGGAAGGAGATTGAAGAATCTGGAACCTGCGTAGGAAGGTTTCTTCGCAAACAGCGCTGTGCGATGAGAAAGAAGGTTGAAATTGTTCGCATTCCTGGTTCGGTGCTGGTGGATAGATGAATTTATCGGTGAGTTACTATTGCAGGCTTCCATTATAGTTGCCAAGATGTAAGCTGATGCCACGGTTAGGATTTCCCACTTACGGAAGGTTTCCCTACAGCTTTCACGGAAATCCCAGTCCAGCCATTGCTCTAATCGCCCTCTTCTGGATAAGTAGGATTCTCTCCAAATTGAAGCAGGACGATCCACCCCACAAAGCGATCCCATAGGTCATATGGCTATCAAACAAGGCAAAGTAAGTCGCTCTGACTGCCTCCTCAGTTCCCACAGCTACAATTCTTTTAATGGCAAATAAGGCAGTGCTAAGTCTCCTGCAAAGACAATCTATATGATTCTTCCAAGAGAGGTCAACATCCACAACAACACCCAGGTGTTTGGTGTTGTTTGTGATCAGAAGATTTGGGATACCACATATTAGCTTTTTCTTTGGTCCAAACAGCAACTGCTTTGTTTTTTCCTCGTTTAGAACCAAGTCATTCCTGGAGCAGTAGTCAGAGGCCACACTCAAAGCAATGAAGGAATTGACCTCAACTGAATCCACATTCTTCCCTGATGATAAGATGACGGTATCATCGGCATACATATAGCAATTGCCATAGGGGTTGACATAAGATGGTAAGTCATTAGTAAACAATATAAACATAACAGGACCCAAACACTGATCCTTGAGGCACACCTCTGCGTACAGGCAGAGGACAGGATCTTGACCTGCACAACTTCCCCCCAGTGACGTGAGAAATTTCCACAATTTGTGACCTGTCTTCCAGATAGTCAGAGAACCAGCAGAGAGCCCTTCCATCTATTCCCAGGAAGCTCAGTTTTGATAGAATCAATTCGTGGCCTAGGCAATCAAAAGCCTTACTCATGTCGACGAAGATCCCGGAGACGGAGTAGCCATTCTCTATGTTGTTGATAATGTCCTCTAGAAGTTCCACCCAACCTGTCAGTGTCGACCTACCCTTCATGAAACCATGCTGACATTTGGTAAGAAGGCCATTTATATTGAGCTATTGAAATAGTCTTGTTACGACAATCTTCTCGACGATCTTTGAGAAAGTTGGAACCAACGATATTGGCCTATAGTTTGCCCATGTCCTCTTGTTTCCCTCGTTTATGGAGAGGAAAAACCTTAGCCACTTTTAGTTTAGAAGGGAAGCGTCCCTGCTGAAAGGAGAGATTGCATATGTGTACAAGTGGCACCAGAAGCTCCTCCTTGCAGAACTTAACCATTCTGGAAGAGATCTCGTCCAAACCAGCAGAGGGTTTTTGCTTTATAGAGTCGATCGTCCTAATCAATTCCGCCTCGTTTGTAGCTGTAAACTCATTCAGTCTTACTAGGCCGTTGTAGACTTCCTCGACAGTTGGATTAGGAGGTGAGTGACCTGAGGCAACAGCCGAAGACTGAAGAGTTTTTTCCGCAATATCGACAAAAAACTGGTTAAAACAGGAAGCAATTTCATTAGGATCCGTGATGTTCACTTCGTCAACAGACAAGGATTTTACTTCAGTTTGTGGGACTTTGTTAGGGTTTCGCTCGCAGTTAATCACATCCCAGATGGCCTTGCTTTTATTATCGGATGTACTGATGTGGTTGGAGTTAAAGGTGCGACGAAGCTCTTTTAATTTTAGGTCATATGACTTTTTTAAGGTGTTCGCTCTTATTTTATCTCCATGACCTCCACTGAGAAGATATTGATTGTTGGCTTCCAAGAACCTTCTCTTCAATTCTCTGACCTCTTCACTGCAGAAAATTTCTCTTGTTTTGTTTCTCCCACTCCTAGATTTTCTCGGAGGACAAGTAAGGTCAAGGATCAGTGTGACTGTTGCAATGAAATTGTTGTATGCATCGTTCGTGTCACTGCAGCCTAATACATGATCCCAAGATTCCAGAGCCAAACGATTTTTTAACTGGGTCAAGTTGGTGAGATTGGTGATTCTTCTGGATACAATGGTGGGTTTCTTGAGAGAGATCGGTAGCTGCAGTGAGCACACCTGTCCAGTGTGGTCCGAGATTCCAGTAGGAACCACCCGTACCGTTACTTGGTCCAAGTTCAAGTCAGTACAAACGGCATCGATGGAGGTAGCCGAAGTTGGGGTGATCCTGGTTGGTGGAAGTTGTATTCTTGCCATGGAAAAAGATGCCAGGAGTTCATTTAACATGCTTCTCTCAGTTGTTGATTCGAGATCGTTAATGTTTATGTCCCCAATGAGTAAGACATGCGAATTATTATTTGTAGGAAGTAGATCCAGGATCTCCGCTAGTATCTCAAGAGCTTGTCTGGTGTGGGCTAGACTACCTGAAGGAGGTCGATAAATCCCCACTATAAGCAACACTTTGGAGTTGCTCAGCGTGATCCTCATTGCAGCAACCTCACAAACAAGAGGAATACTAAGGTGTTCGAGTTCCAGATGAGATGTTTCATTCTTCAAGCTATTATTTTTTGTAGATCGCAACTCCACCCTTCATGCGATCTTCCCTACAATAAGCCGCCACCAGAGAGAAATTTATCAGTTTAGTGTTCAAGATCTGTTCAGGTGAGTTTCCATGTTCTGTGATAACTACGAGGTCTGGGTTCAGCTGAAGGAGAGTGTGGTTCAATATTTCAATTTTATTTTGTATCCGGTCTACATTTTGATGGAATATGGTTAGATTCATGGTACCGTTAGCTAGCTTAGGCTCTGAGATGAGAGTCTTGTAAGAAATTTCAGGAGAATCTGTTATCGTCTGTGCCTTGAGCTCCTTACTGGGTCTAAAAAAGACTTTGCTGACGGATTTGAGTTGACAGCTGGCAAAACGCCATTGGCAGGGACAGGTGGTGTGATGTGGGAAAACTCTATCCGACTTACAGATGGTTTCGTGTTCAAGAATTTCATGTCTAAATGCTTCAGAATCATCAGCTGCTACAACTGTTATTAAATTAATGTAAAAATCTAAGTGTTGGTGGTAAAATTCTTCAACAGTTTGTCCCAAGGGACGTATCCTTCCGTTACAGGGGGGATTACAGACAGATTTATTTGAGGGTTCATCGCTAGGCTTGTTCATAATACTCTTGTCAGCAAGAGTGCAGTTGGTTGTGGGAGACTGCTCTGGATTCCTCTCTTTAAGGGTTTCATGGGAGTCATGACAGAAGGAATATAGGGACTGGTAGTTCTTCTCCAATGCCAATAGGTCAGCTTTCATTGTCCTTACTTCATTTTTGATGGTCACCAGTGCCGCGTTAGGAGATATCGTGGGAAAAGATCGCTCACTAGATGCGTCTTGTCGAATAGTGGAGGGGATATCCCCAGCTTCAGACCTCAATGATAAGTTTGCATTGTATAAGCACAACCTGGTTTTGTTCAAGTTGTAGAGGAATTTTTCTTGAGAAAAATATTATTCGCCAACGCCTTAAATTTGGTGGAAATTGAAATAAAAAGAATCAAAATTATTGAAATTTCAATACACCTTTATTTACATTATTTTAGCTGAAAGGATTTAAAATTGTCAGTAAAATATATTTAAAAATGTTATAACACCTCCTAATTCAAAATTATTATCCTCGGCCAATCATTTCGTCCTATATATTTTTCGTCTATATTTTTAAAAGTGAGCGATCAGTTTATTAATGATTTTTTTCTATATTGTACTGTAACAATATAAAATGGTTATTATATATAATTATTAATATGACAATCTTGTAATATAATTTTGAGCAAGTAATTTTTTTAATAGTTTTATATAGTATTTATTCTGCTTTGTACTTTTTATATAATACTTTATATATACCTTATAATTGTTTGGGTATATTGCTTATGTATTGTTTGGGTTGTGATTTTTATACTTGAGTCATGTGATGAAAGAGAATAAGAAAATATTATTACTATTAGTCCATCATCCCTGCCACTGCCATACTCTTTATGGAGGCGTGCACAAGCGGTTTGTGTGTGTGTGTGTGTGTGTGTGTGTGTGTGTGTGTGTGTGTGTGTGTGTGTGTGTGTGTGTGTGTGTGTGTGTGTGACCATTTTGGTACCCTCCCATTTCAAACTCACGAAAACAAACGTGCCTAACGCTAATCCGTTTGCTTATGGAACCCGAATTCGCTCCCGGCTCCCAGACAAATATGGCACGAAATCGTTACCGAGTCACAATAACGATGAATGAAACGGATCGATCAATACAAGGGCTAGTGAACTGTAGTAATATATATATATATATATATATATATATATATATATATATATATATATATATAAATTATCTGGTTTCACTTGCGCTGAAAGATATTTTAGCTAATTAAAATTATTGTAGAACGGACAAATACATAACGAATGAACATATGAGAAAAATATTTTTTACTCTCCCACATGATACATACTTAATGTATATCTTAATACCGTTAAAGCAATAAACGGCTGTTACGTAAACAAAATTCTATTAAATATGTGGAATAGATAATACTGGTAGACACATGGCACAAAGCTCACTAGCAAACACATACCGTAGGCCTGAAATACCTTGTCATCCTGCTCGTGATTAGTTGAAGAACGTGAATGAAGAAGTTTGATTTATATATCTGACCCTTTTTTATGGCCGATCCTGTTTTAAAGAATACCGAGAACCATCTCTTAATGCGAAAATAACGAACTAAAACCTGAAAGTCAATGGGATAATGTCTGTACATATTTTAGCACTAATAATTTAGAATACATCATTATATGTTTCCAATTTTAATAATAAAAAATTCCGTTATAGTAGTTTAGAACAGTATTGTATTGTAGCAAAATGGATGAAGAATGTTTCTAAGTAAAGTCTCTATAAGATTGGATGGAAGAAGTAATGAAGGAATTTATGAGCAGAGCTCTAATTGTTCATCTCAGACTTTCTGCTAAATTTCCTTTGTATACTGAACCTTCAATATCTTTTTTTAAGTAACAGGTTAAATACTTTCACTATGTTCAATGATGTCATACTAAAATGTTTACGTGGTTCTTGTTGATATAATAAACAGTTACTTGTAGTTCAAACTTAGCAAAGTACCGTATGATTTAGATTAATGCATGTAATATTAGGTTAAACACTGGCTGAAGTAATGCTTAAACATAAATATCAAATATATAATAATTCTAATACATTAAATACTTGTCATTAAAAATATTATTATTACATTAATTTAGTTATAACTAATTAGTTGCTGATAACTGGTGTTACGTATAGAAAGAGAAATTAGAATTAAAATTGAAAAGAATTATATCCGAAGATGGGAGTGTGACGATGGGTACCCCCTCCCATCGTCGGAGCCACGAGAGGAGGGATGGAGTGTGGAGAAAGAGTGGACAGCAGCGGCAGTGTGGTTCGAGGTGCGAATGTAGACGACAGCGAGAGCCACACCAGGGGTCCTATGTGAGCCGCCTTCCCGGGTCGGGTCATTAGGTCGGGGCTCGCGTTTTCTGTACGTCACAAATTTGTCGGTTAGGGTATATCTGCGAGTTAGATAGGTGTGTGGTCGCGTCTGGAGGCAGTGAGCGGCTATATTTGTATTAAACATCGGTTATACAGCAGTTGAAGTGTTTGTTCCTTCCACGACACCACCCCCCCTTCGGTCATCACCCGCCGTGTTGAGGTGGACCTCAGCACACCAGCCAAGTGAGTCAAACTTTCACCCTCCTGTGGCGGTTACATCACAGGAGGATGGGTGACATTTAATATAGATAGGATGCACTTGAGGATATAAGCCATCTCACCGATGTTGAATTTGATTCCTACCTCGCTTCATCACAGGGGGGGCTTCCCGCTCCTCCAGGGCCTCTAGGGCTTCCAAAGTTGCAGTGGAATCCACTGAAGAATGAGTCACTTCCGGGTTCCATCACTGGCATTGGAGTGGAAACAAATTTAGAGAGGAGCCATCAAGGGAACAAAGAGGTATACGACCGCGGCTGGATCTGGTCACCTCCGATGAGAGCTACGTTACACAGACTAACTAGTACAAGGAAGAGGGCATCAAAGTCCAAGACGGCACTACTTTATCCAAGAGAGACAGTTGCGAGCTCCAACACGAGACTACAACAAGAACAAAGTGCGAGACTTTGGGGTGACTGCGGCCATACCATATCTCCTCCACCGATACACAATACACTGAACAACGAGTACGAGGAAGAGGGTATTAAAATCCAAGACGGTACTACCTTGCAAAAGAGAGACAAACGCGGTGAGTTCCAATACGAGACTACAACAAGAACAAAGTGCGAGGCTTTGGAGTGACTGCGACCATACCATATATCCTCCAACGATACACAATACACTGACTAATGAGTATGAGAAAAGAGGGTATTGGAACCCAAGACGGCACAGATTCGCCCGCAAGAGAATAAAGTGCGAGATTTTGAAATGACTGCGAACGGACCATATCTCCTCTAACAGTAAGTGATACACTAACTGATCGGGCGTCTACGGGACACTCCTGGACGGCGGAGAGACAGAAAAGGTAGGTTCAAGGGTCACAAACAACTCACCATGTATTGATTTTGCCCTGAACTATTTCAAAGATAGTGTCCCGAGTTAGCGAAAAAGACAGGAGGTCTCGGAAGCGCGCCCCTCTCAAACTCGGAGCAAACCATAAATTGTGTTGTACTAAATATTGAAATTTAAAACCATTTACTTACTATTTATACATAAAAAATATTAGACAACTGATAAACTGGTAGTTTTACTAAGAAAACTAAACCAAATCAAAATCACATTTATTTCCACAAATTACTGAACATACATAAGTAATATTTTATGTTACTCCTAGAATGCTAGACTATGTTGAAAGCTCTTTATTGGTAGACTTGCGTAAAAATGACTCACACAAGGATGTGTTATTGAAAATCGTAAAAAAAATGTGTCAAACATTGACAAAAACGTTAATAGTGGCTATACATTAATTTTTAAATATGCATGTGTACACAAATGTCTAATCACATTTTTTAAATCTTTCTGAACTTAATTTTGTTGATAAAGGCTGATTCATTTCTGTAAAAGAGTGGAAATGACATAAGAACAATCACGTCATCACTTGATCTGGTTCACCCCACAAACGTTTTATTGCAGAGCTCACAGTACGTTGTAGTAAACCTATCTTTGCTGTACCAACACTTACTGCAATATTTCGTCGGTCACTTTTTCTTGTTGAACAAATTCTCGTCTCGTTTTTTTATACTTGAAGAACAGATGTCAATGTTACCTACAAAGGACTTTCAGATTGTGCTCTTTCGAAGTCTAATATTTTTTCATTCATGACAAATCTGCTCATGGAGCAAAGAGCATAACTTCTAGTATGGTTAATACAATTATTCATCTTTTTTCTTTGGATGTAGTTGTGGCAGTAGAGAACAATACTATTAATCCATGCAATATTCAAAATGTTATAAAAGAATGCTATTGTCCATCTTTCAGCTTTCTTGCTATGACTCATAGTAAGACATATTTGGTCGAGGCTGTAAACAGCTAATGTGGTTGCGTTATACGTCATTTCCACTTAAGGTTTATTTTTACAGCATCTTGTTTACCATATAAGGTTGAAAACAGCAGCATAATGGACTTGTTTTTCTTAGGCAATGCACACCGCAATTGAAACAAGAAGATACATGATTTAAGACGTCTATCTTGACAATTGGTATCTTTGAACTCAGGAGAAAAAATGTTTTGTTTTGATCATCACAACATCCGTTAGTTGGTATTCGTTTGGGATTTCATCTCTTAAAGGAAAGCTACAAAAACCAAATGTATATCGTGGCGTCGATTTGATCCCTTGATCAAAGTTTTCAACAAAGCAGTCAGCTGTTGGTTATCTCCTGTCCTCGTTTTTTTGTCTAGATACTGCATTGCGATTATCATGTACTCAGAACCATTTTCATAATTCATAATTTCTCTTTTATCTTACACTTATGGCTTCGATGTTATATGCATACACAATTTTAAGTTTTCTTACATAGTTTGTTTTAATATTTGTTTGAACTTTTTCTACTGCATTTTCTTGTTGGACATCTGGATTCCATGATGGATCGTCATAGCTGTCGTTGAATTCACATTCGGATACTATATGTTTTCTATAAGGTACAAAATTATCAAAATCGGTCCAGCCGTTCTCGAGTTTTACCTAGACTAACGAACAGTAATTCACACACACACACACACACACACACACACACACACACACACACACACACACACACACACACACACACACACACACACACACACACACACACACACACACACACACACACACACACACACACACACACACACACACACACACACACACACACACACACACACACACACACACACACACACACACACACTCACACCACAATGTCATGTTATATGAATATTATTTATTATTATATTAGGACTAAAATGTAAAAAAAAAAATATCTATGCTTTTCTGATGACATTCATGAAATTATTTAACAACAAAATTGTTATTTAATACTAAATTTCATACATTATGATTTTTTATTGCTTTGGAAATGGTGCTCTATAGACCAAATGCAGGTAAATGTTAGTACACAAATTTTATAAATTTTTATAAATATTTATATACATATATATATATATATATATATATATATATATATATATATATATATATATATATATATATATATATATATTTTATAAATACTCAACTATATGTTTGTCTACTTTCAGAAAAAGTAAAAACCATTAAATATTTATACGAAAAAACCACAAGAGAGTGCAGTTAAGGGAGGAGCCTATTTTGCCCGTAACCTTGGAGCGGCCAACGAGAGCTGAGCGACGTTGCCAAAACTTGTTCCCCGCTGTAACCACAAGCCGCGCGAGTCCAGCATTCTTAAAATACTTAACCGTTACGCTCGAAAGAAATGTTAGAGCTGTCTTGAATTAATTAACTACGTATTACAAAATGTAATTTTACGGTCATTTTAAAAAAAAGTACATCTCTGTAGCTTATTTCCATGTTGAGGTTAAATGGATTGAAATAAATTATTGTATTATATTACTCATATACGAAGATCGTAGGATTAAAATCTTTAAAATAAAAAACCAGAACTTATAATGAGGGTTCTCCCATATAAAACCCAACAAAAAACTTATGAACTCGACGTATTAGCCAATGAAATGGGACATACAGTTGTCAGGCTCCCTCCTTATCACTGCCAGTACAATCCCATTGAAATGGTATGGGCTCAAGTGAAGGGAGAGGTAGCACGTAATAATAAGACATTTAAAATAACCGACGTTGAGAAATTTGTTCATGATGCTCTGGACAAAGTGACTAAAGAAGACTGGCAATCAAGAGTTCAGCACGCAGAAGCCTTGCAGCAAGCTGATTTTGAAAAGGAATGTATCCGCACAAGTGTTGTAGATCAATTAATTATAAACTTAGCAGACAATATTCTGACACGAGTAGCAGTGAGGCAGAAAGTGAAAATGAAGAAGACTCCGAGGTTTTGGCTACGATGTTGCCGCCTGAGAGCGAATAAATAATATACAAGTGCAAAGGTAAGAATATTATTAAGTCAATCATGCTTTTTAACGTATTTCATTTTAAAATAGTAGGCCTAAAAATTATTTAGTGGAAAATTTGATTATTTCATAATTTAAAAATATAATTGTTCGATAATTTTAAAATTGATTATCTTGTTATATTGTTTTAATTATTTTTAATCAAGGAACACGTCATGCAGTGTCCAATATAAGCAACATGTATATTAATTTTTGTGTGTGTTTAGTAATCGTTTAAAATCACTGAAAAGTTGTATGGAAATAAGCAAGTACTTTACTCTGACTAACTAACGGGACGATTTGTTTGTTTTAATCGATAGTTCGTTTGTAATAACATTAATAAACTATACAAGTAATTTAAATATAATATAGCAAACTGTCAACGCATTTTAAATATTGTTTTTCAATTATACTGATAAGTTTTAAAATGTTCAGTGTCAGTGTTAGTTGTGACAGCGCAGCGGTTTATCAGCCACAATGCGCCAGCCGTGCCGGGCGGCAGCGGCAGTTGTGTGGCAACGTCGCGCAGGCCAGTCCATTCTATTGGTCGCCGCCAACTGCACTCTTTGGTGGTTCCTTGTATAGGTATATTACTTGTTGAACCATTTTCTTTTGAATTGCCTTTATTACATCTAGATGGAAAATCAAGATCATGAATTATAAAATTCTATTTTTAAGAAACTATTATAACCCACCAGTAATAATAACGCTTTATTTAACACTAGTTCATTAAAGATTGCACTAAGCCTTGCCAGGGGTTATAAATTCATAAGTAGATAAATTAGGAACTATCGTCACAATATTTTAATCTATAACTAGATTATTTGAGTTTGGATATATGTACCTCTTTGAGGGCAATAAGCTAAAAATTAATGTTTGATCATCAAATGTATTATTAACTTCTCATGCCAATATATAACCTACTAAGATGCAAATTCCGTAATGGTATACATTATGATAAAATGAATGTGAATTTTGCGCAGTTAAATTGTACAATATTATTTACAGTTGAAACTACCTTAATATTATATTTACAGCAATAAAATAGTATCAAATCTTACTGAATAAAACCTAACGTTTTGTTGCATAGTAAATTACTTTGCTGCTACTCTTTTCCTTACCGGAAATAAACATTTTGCAAATTAACTTTTAAAGTTATGTTTAGAACTCTTATCTTATTAATAATTTAGAATTGCATAATTGAAATCTGAAAACTCTTATTTTTTTTAAGTTATTTAATTATATATTTTACTTCACGTAAATGTACTAAATACTAAATGTACAAACTGATTACCTCTTTGGTAGCTAAAAGAAATTAAATTAAAGTATCTAAAACCGTTGAATCAATTGTGACCAAGATAGATACATCACCTTCTGTTGAATATTGTTGATGGCTTTGAGAGTTACTACTAAATAATTGTACGCTAATTATCTCTTTGGTAGTTAAAGGAAATTAAATTCAGGTTTCTAAATCTGATCAACCAAATGTTATCAAAATAATTGGTACATTGGGATTATACCGACCACACCAGTATGAAGAACACAAAAATATAAATTTATAGAAACAAACATGATAGAACGAAAAAACAACTCTTTAATTACAAAATTACAACAATTATCAATTATTGTTAATGGGGTCAGATTCCGTTATATGCCCCCCATCGCTTAAACTTTTTTCAATGAACTTAGAACGTTATAAGTAGTTGAGTAACATAACTAACATTCCATAAAACAACAAGCATTTCCAGGTATTGTGATCGGCATTGTTGTCGCTGTTATATTATCTTTCTCGAGAATCCCGATTACACCAGGCCGCGCGGCATCACATGATTATTTAAGTTTTTTGCACGGTACATAATTGCCTTTTCCATTACAATTCAATTTATATTTCTGATCAGCCCCTCTAGAATTTGATATTTTACTGATAGGTACTATCTCGAGGGATGTTTTTCTGCACCAAAGGTGCTGCCGAAGCCCGCGCTGATGGCCGGAGGGCACTCGCATTTTGGGTGACGGAGTGTGATCAAGAATAAAAAACAAGTTTTATGTGTTTTTTCCAATAAAGAGTTTAGTTTTAGTTTGGTAATTTTTGTTTTTTTTTAAATTTTTGTGTTTGGAGAAAAGTAGGGGTAAAACAACAAAGCAACGCACCAGCTGAACGGGCGGCGAGACTCTGCAATCACGTTATCTACTAGATCGCTTGACTTTGACCTCTGTCTGAGGATGGGGAGGGGTTTGCGATAAGACATTTCCTGTTTTATATTGACGAAATATTGTTCTACGCTAATCTAGTAATCAGTAGAAGCAAAATGTCAAATAACGATTCATGTCTCGGTGTGGTCGGTATAATCCCAAAGTACCAAATAATTACATCCCCTTCTGTATATAATTGTTGATGGCTTTGAGAGTAAATGAACTACTGTTTTCTCATGGCTTTGACGCGATTTCATATTGAATAACAGGGACGTTGACATGGTTAAATAAACACTCCTGAAAAAAAGTGATGGTCGCTGATGAAACACCTATTAAGTAGTAAGTTGGAATCTTATTATAAGTTGAATCGGAAGTACACATGTTTAGGGTACATATCTGTTCAGTGTTCATTGATAAAATAATCTAAAGCCTAACACAATTACCACTGGGTTTCATTTAAGGTTTAGCGTGTGATGAAGCGTATCAGGTTTAAGTGAATTAAATTTCAAACGACTTATGAGAGTTTGCCATGTTGTCCTGGTTATAAATATATACATACATATATACAATAAATACATATACATACATATGCCTCAAAATTATTCCTAGGTAATAATGTGTCTGCCTCTAAACGTTGTATTCTAAATAAGGCTAAGGTATTTCTAGGGCCTTATTAGAGTTTTCGAAAACTCATTAGATGAAGAAAGTAAGAACATCTTGTCCAGAAAGTGTACTTTAGTCCAAAAAGTACTACCTAAAAAACATTCAGAAAAGTAATATTTTTGCAAGAGATTGCAATCCAATTACAGCCCATTTGGGTGGTGGTGGATTTTCTTAAAAAGGTTTTCTTTTTTATCAAGAAAATAATCCACACGTTTTTCAAATTTTATCCTTCTAGGCCATCTGGAAGTTGAAAACAGATATATATATATATATATATATATATATATATATATATATATATATATATATAATTCTTCTAAGGGTTTTAACCATTATGATTGATATTTTTGAAAATGATTTTGTTTTATATTGAAGTCGTGAGGAACGTGCGTGTCAAATTTAAACTTTTTAGGACTTTGGAAATACAAATTTAAAGTAAGATCTTCTAGGTAGTGCAACCCAGTTTCAACATGTGCGGGTATTTGTGCAATTTATTTAGTGAGAGATTTGCCTTTTTTACATAAAGATAAAAATATTATCCAAAATACTTATCTTCGAAGTTACAAAATCTTACTAATATAAAGTTGTGGAAATTATCAGTAAATTAGATTGTGGAACCTGCATTGTACAGCTAAGGCCTTTTGACCATTATTAAAACCATGTACCTCATGCCAATTTTTGGTTCACACAAATTTTCATATATCTGGATTTAAAGCAAATTAGAGGACCTTAACAATGATTTCAGCACGTATAAATTAAACATTTAAACAAAACCAGCTTGGGAACGCGTGATCAATGTCTGTCCTTTTCTCGTCTAAGTGAGCAATTTCCCAATATGTAATAAAGTATTGTTTATTGTGTTTATTAGATATAACCAGAGTTAACAACAACAGTTTTCAAACTTCTTTTTAAACACTGATCCTAGCGTTACATGAAATAACCCAGCTTTAAATCCTTCTTAAGAATGCTTATATGTAAAAAGTAAACGTTGGAGTCAAATTCCCGAAAGAAAATACTATTTGCAGTAACATTGTACCATAGTTCAAATTCATTTATGCTGAATCGCGGTAGGAAGTAGGCTTTTATTAACTAGACGCGGTGCGGGGACATTGTTTGTTTCAGTTGGACCGGCAATCAGCTGATCGGTCAGTGACGTATCGGGTGATGCGTTCCTCCCGGCTTCGCTGGAGGAGCGGTCAGTCTAGTCTTGGCGATTGAGGAGTACGTGTAGCGGTCGAGTTAGTAGCTGAAGTTCTTTCTCTAACCCAATAGTTGGGATTTAGAGTAATTTATTTTTCGTGGGTAAAGTCAATTTGAAGTATTTAAAATTTTTAGTGCGTTTTATTTTGCGATCTGCCTCCGTAATCTTCAAAGTAGTAAGTCCCGTACCAGCGTATAGTTAATATCTTTTATTTTATAATACTGTATTAAAAATTTCTAAAGTTTTCCCATCTTTCAGAGTCTGAAAATTTAATTCAAATTTTTGAAGTTTTGTGAATTAAATTTTGGTGATAAAAGTAAATATCAAGTTTTGTGTTATATTAATTTTGAGTATTTTGAGAAGAGAACTTTTATTTTGTTTTGTTAATTTAAAAACCATTTTTGGAGAAGTATACATTTTTAGTTTTAATTTTAATTTCAGTACCTTTTGATCAGACTCTTAATTAGATTTGATTGATTGAGTGATTTTTGAATAAAATTGAATCAAAAGTTTGTAAACTTTGTAAACTTTTGGGTGAACTTGAATTTCGGAATAAACCAAGTATTTCCGAAAAGTTGTTTAATTTATAAAGTATTAGCTCCATATAAATTACAAAATATGTGCTGTAATAACGGTACATAAATTGCGCCACTCTGCTATTTCTTTTTGAGCATAAACTTGTACAACAGGTTATTTACAGGAAAAGAACTTGTAAACTGGTATAAACTTGTATAATTCATGAAAGTGTGTGTAAACTGGTATAAGACTTGTGTAAGACTTGTATGAACTTGAACAGTGTGTATAAACCTGCATAATTTTGTGTAGTGAGTAAGACTTAGGACTTAGAATAATATTGTGAGTTTGGAATATTTGATTTATTTTAAGAAAATTGTTTTAAAATAAAATGGAGCTAGCGCGTGTGAATTTGTTGCTCAAAAAGGAATTAAAAATATTTCAATATTTGAAATAAATTTAGGGGCGGAAATACTTTCGAAAACGACACTATGTGAATGTTAGGAAAATGTGAAGGTCCACTTTGAAATTTTAATATTAGGGACAGGGCTTGTAATCTGAAAGGGGTTATAAAATAATTATGGTTATGAAAGGTACAAGAACAATGAGGGCAGGAGATAGGAATATTGTTGAGAGTTTCCTGTGTACATTTTAAAAAGGTCCGGATGTGCCCAAGCCACAATAGCCCAGCCCCTTGTAAAAAGGATTTGTTTGTAGAGTCCGTATCGTAAAGTTAATTACAAGTGAACCCGATAAGTGAAAGCGAAGTGACTCTGATAAGTGAAAACTAAGTGGGCCCGATAAGTGAAAGAGTTTATGACACGGCAGTAAAGATAGGACTGGGCAATATGATTGAATATTTTCATGTTAAATGCTTATCAGAAAATAACAAGGAAATATTGATCCTGGTCAAAATGTGTTTTTTTTTGTTTTAAAATAAAGATAGGTTGTTTTTTTCTTTAAAGGTGCATATTTCTAAATTAAAATTTAAATACAAAATGTGAAATTTTAGAAGTCAATAAACATTAACTCCCCCGCGCAAAGGTCAGTATGTTTTATTTTCAGGACAATTATATTGTTGAAAAGGAATTGAAAGATGGGTCTAAAAACAATAAAATGACAATATAATTTATTTCTAAATTAACTTCAAGAATTGATTATATAATTATGTATTAATTTGGCCCAAAACAAAAAAACAAGTTAAGTATGAGAGTCCAGTAGTTTATTATAATAATACAAATAAATATTGGAATATGAAAGGGTGATGTGACGACGTTTTTATTTTCAGAAATTGTATGGCTAAGATGAGAAGTCATAATATAAAATGCCTGTGTAAGTGTGTGATAGGAGTGTTGTTGTAAACCATGTAATTTTCAGGAGGGACAATGAACGGCATTAATGGTGTATGAAATTAATACACAGAGGTATCGTGATATATCATGAGATATATTTCTTCCCTGTTCCTTCAAATGTAGAAGGACAGGGTAATTTTGGTAATGTTGTGGTGTTGTTGTCCCCTGTTCCTTCCAATAGAGAAGGACAGGGTAATATTTTTTGGTATACAATGAGTTGTTATTAATAGTGATATTTCTTCCCTGTTCCTTCAAATGTAGAAGGGACAGGGTAATATTGTTTTTTTATCACTATATGAGGTTTATTGTGTGTAAACAATTGATTATTGTGCCATTGTAATCCCTGTAAATTGATTGTATGTGTAATTAACAACATCTGGTAATGGTTTACATTCGTGACACTGGCGCAGGCGTACAATAAGAACACCGTGAAAGACTAACAGCCATACAATTATACGGAGGGAATATTTTGTAAAAGGAATGTCCTCCAAGAGCTCAATGCCTCGCTGGCTGAAATTGTTATTAGATTGGAGGAGCAGGTAGCAGTGCTATTAGCGAACCAGAGCCAGCCAACCACGAGATCAACGAGGGCGCCGCACTGCACCGCCGCACAATCATTGGAGAAGCTACCTGCCTCGACTCCTCACCCACCACATCCCTCTGCGATGGCTACCTGGGGAGCCACACTGGACGTCGGACACTCCTACCACATCACCCCTCGGACTACACATCAACAGCCTCCACGTAGTGATAAGTACAAAAGAATTGTTAGTTAAAAGTGTGCATGTGGAGGGATATTATTGTACTTAGTCCGGGATGAGTGTTTAAAGGTTTAGGTTCCTACCGTGATTGCAGCTTCGGGCTAGGGAAAATATGTACCATAGTTCAAATTCATTTATGCTGAATCGCGGTAGGAAGTAGGCTTTTATTAACTAGACGCGGTGCGGGGACATTGTTTGTTCAGTTGGACCGGCAATCAGCTGATCGGTCAGTGACGTATCGGGTGATGCGTTCCTCCCGGCTCGCTGGAGGAGCGGTCAGTCTAGTCTTGGCGATTGAGGAGTACGTGTAGCGGTCGAGTTAGTAGCTGAAGTTCTTTCTCTAACCCAATAGTTGGGATTTAGAGTAATTTATTTTTCGTGGGTAAAGTCAATTTGAAGTATTTAAACATTGTTAGTGCGTTTTATTTTGCGATCTGCCTCCGTAATCTTCAAAGTAGTAAGTCCCGTACCAGCGTATAGTTAATATCTTTTATTTTATAATACTGTATTAAAAATTTCTAAAGTTTTCCCATCTTTCAGAGTCTGAAAATTTAATTCAAATTTTTGAAGTTTTGTGAATTAAATTTTGGTGATAAAGTAAATATCAAGTTTTGTGTTATATTAATTTTGAGTATTTTGAGAAGAGAACTTTTATTTTGTTTTGTTAATTTTAAACCATTTTTGGAGAAGTATACATTTTTAGTTTAATTTTAATTTCAGTACCTTTTGATCAGACTCTTAATTAGATTTGATTGATTGAGTGATTTTTGAATAAAATGGAATCAAAAGTTTGTAAACTTTGTAAACTTTTGGGTGAACTTGAATTTCGGAATAAACCAAGTATTTCCGAAAAGTTGTTTAATTTTATAAAGTATTAGCTCCATATAAATTACAAAATATGTGCTGTAATAACGGTACAACATTATACATGTTTCATTATTTTTATGTACAACAGCCTTGTCAATGCTAATGGCGCAGTGTAGTGGGTACAGTGGTTATCACGAGATAAACAAATCAAGCAACATTGAGCTTGGCTGCTGCTTGGTTGGGAGGCCGCTAAGTGATCCTGTCTTTAGAAGGATTCCTGTTTGGAGCCTTTGGCCCCTAGGTCAAGCGTTGGAGAGGGCTTCTCAGCCCTAACTTCGATTGGTAAGACATTACTTAAACTTTCCTTTAATTTACATGCAGCTTGCATAGTGAATTTGAGTACAATATAAAAAAAAAATTTAATTTTGCTTAAGTGCTCAATCTGATTTGATACAATATTATTGAGATGGTGAATTGGTTCATTAAGGTTTACCTATTTGTTTTATTTTGAACATTATATTCTTAGTTTTCTTTCAATAATTAAGGTAGAAAAATGCAAATTCAAACTCACCAGTTCATACTTTGATTTTCGTGTATTTAATTGTTTAGTGATTAATGAATAATGAACGCTATGCAACACTGCTATGATAGCGTGTAGGAGTGTGATCTACAAAACCAGACATTTTATTAATTGACTGGAAAATTTACAAAATGCACTCTGTTATAATCATCATACGTTTTACTACACATCAGACCTAGTTTATTAAGTGCTAATTAATTTTATTATAGACCATTTTTGTGATAATGTAGACGTTATAGTATTTTATATCGAATTGCCTCTAAATAATCCTAACACAATTTATTTTCTTCCACCGCTTTCCATTGCCCGAAAGGATATAATTTTCGAAAAAGCGCTCGAGGCCGAAACATGGAGTAAAGGGAAATAAGTCTTATAACTATACTGTTTAATATGAGTAAAATAGATAATTCTGTCACTGTTCTTTAGTGCAAAACAGTAGAATGACAGTCCCTCCACGTCACACTTTATGAAAAAGGTGTATATATTATACATTGCTGATGTTTAAAGCCACATATAACTATATTTGTATAACTATGGCAAAGTATGACGAGTTAAAAATAGACTAAACTTCTTTCAAATATCTAATTAAAGAAATTATGAAAACTTACGACAAAAGGACTATCAATATCAGCTAAAAAATCTTAAAATACAGATATAATAACTTGTAGGTGCTATTAAAAATTTCAGCTGCAGACAACAGCGTCTTATAATATTAATTCTGGTCCATCGATAGGAGATAGAAAAATGCTATTTATGAAAATGTATTGTTTATAGCAGAGTAAAATAATCGTTTATATACCGGCTGAAACGAATAGCAATACACTATTATTTCTCCTATACTTCCTAACATCGATGGTTATTATAGTTTTTTTTATGTACAAAATTAAATAAATACTCATTAAAAATAAAACTACAGAGTTAATAATACGATTACTTTATATCTGTAATGATTCCAAGTTATGAAAACTTAATTTAAAAGGTGTAAAATAATACAGCCACTAGCTGTGTACGATTTGCTTGCGTTGTGCGTTGAACTAATTAATCGCAAAACTTCGTATTGTAAAATACTTATAAATATTTACTTATAGTAATAAAATAAAATACTTATACTTTTTTTTTCTTTCATTACGTTTGTTCCTGTCTTTGTTCAAGAATCGTAAGCAGAGTATTATTTCAAGTGAGTTGCTCAAAAATTAGTCATTCACGAAGATATTTTAGTTTATTTGAGATATTTTAAGAGTTTGCCTACAAGGAACCATGGAATTCATAGATCTCAGTTTTAAAAACAGTATAACAATATGATCATCATCCAGTTACTGCTTTAGTCCTCTCAAAAGTTTATAAAGTTACAGAAAAATGTGTGCAACTTACAATGATATAGATATCGTCAATGATATAATCTCTTTTGATTGCAGCACAAAAGAAACTGGTATTTTATCCCTGCATACATTTTTGGTGATGACAATTTCTATTTATTTTCTTAAGTAGATCCCTCATGAAGATTATATAATTTCCCGTTGAGGGAGTATAAGAAGATATTTTAGTACAGAAAGGCCCGACTTAGTCGACCTTAGACCGCACCATAAAGTAGCCTGTCACAGTCGTAAATTGTCGCCTTGGCCATGTCAGCTGTTCGTGACTTCAACACTCTCATTTCGCGGAAACTTGTCACAATTTTTTCATCACAGCGTTTCCGAGTGCCAGCTCAGAAACCCCTTGTAACGATCAACGAGCTTTTGTTAGTTAAAAACATATTAGACGAAATATTACATTATTATCAATAATAAGAGTAGTTACAGTAGTGTGCAGTAGTAGAAACGTCTCATTGTCATACATTGTAAGTTCCTTATCTAACTAAGAATAAATAACTGATTTATAGGCGTATACTGGGTAATCAACATACACACTCACATTTTGAACAAACAAATGTAACTTTTAAAATACAGATATATCATAGTTCTTAGAAATAATTAACTATGTATATTATATCATCATACTTGTATTAGGATTTCAATTCATGAGGCTGTATTGGAAAATAAGAATATAGCCTTGTGAATACCTAAACTACAAATCTGACACAAGTGGACGGACAGTTATGAGAAGAACAGAGCCTGCCATAAACATTGGATTCATCAGGATGAAAAGCTATTTCTAAATACAAATGTATAAATGTACTAAACTTCGAAATGCCGAAACCAACGTCCAAGGAGTTAATTGAGCAAACAAAAAGGATTACTTGCGAGTCGTTAATTCCCGTTAAGGACTAGAATAGGTTCTCAGGTCCTGCTCTCCATTATATTACACCAAAACATTTACAAATATAATGTTAGGAAGTCCTGGCACTGATAATATTGCTATTACATAGACATATTGTGATGTATTTCTACCAGCTCCATTCGAGAATTCTAGCGCAGTGGCGTTCGATTTGGCAATTCCTAATTAGCAAATATAGTTTTCAAGTGACTTGAATGTTTTTTAATGACAATTCTACCTAGATAGAAAGTCAACTCTTTGATGGTACACGTATGGATTTTTATTTAAAACATGATTTCAATAACATCGCTGTTCTCCCATGGAACTGAATATTATCTTAGAGGTTCTTTCTGGTTGGGTTATACCTGCTAGTACAAACCTAAACTGGGTATAGCAAAATCAGATTACTGTGATACCCAAGGGGTAGGCACAATATTCCCCACAAATGTCGAGATATTGTAGTACGAAGGACTGGTTGATAGGTCCAGTTTTACAACGGGGGATGTTGGAGTCGATGTGGATTCCTTAAAGGCTTGGTAATGCCTAAATGTGAGGAAGTATTGTTCCACCGCCTCCCCTGACTTTTTACTGCAATATGCCGGAACAGAATTAGTCTTCCTTTTTTCCAAATCGACACATGTGTGACATTGCCCATTATTCCTCCTCGTGGGTTCTTGCTTGTACTCCTACCTTCCTGTCCTATATTTTTTACAGTATTGTATAACTAACTGTTAGAGAATACGTAACTCAAGTGAGGTAGTTTATAAAAGTTAATAGAAGCTCTTTTAAATCTTTGATTACCTTTAATAGATAGTAAGACGAGGCAAACAAGACACTTCCACTTGTGAATTTTCCCTCAGCGTCAGTCAGAAATCAGAAGTTGTGATTGTGGTTTTGCAATCACCAGTCCTCCAGCCAATCAGTGTCACAGAGTAGCTGTGATTCTCTCCACATAACTTAGTTATACAATCTTGTCAAGCCTCCGCGCTCTTGACTGCGTTTGTATTTGAATTAAATTTGTCCATTAGTTTCATTTTGTTGTAATGTACAGCTTTTACATAGTTCTTAAATATACGATAAGTTATGCTTTATTTCATTGAATAGAATATTATAAAATTCAACGATTAATATTTTTAAGCAACTAATCTATATAAATTTTAACTGTACATAATTTTAAACGACGGTTTTAAAAAGGATATCATTAGTGTGGGCAAATAAATTACAGCAATATAATATAACGTAAAATAATGGCATTGCTCGAATTAAATTTCCTTTGGATTAGCATCAAACATTAGGCTTCCATCCTTCAAACCAATAAACCACTAAGTGGTCATCGCTCACAAAGCGCGTTCAGCCTCTCTCTCAAAACTATTTTCTTCCACATAATCAAGATAAGTAAGACATTCTAGCTCGATAAAACTCTAAGAAATAGTTAAAAAATTGCATTGTTTGATTTTGAATACTTTGATAATTCAATTTTATAGTTCCCGGATTCAAATAATTAGTTAACATGCTGTGATTAAGGGGGTGTGTGTATTAGTAGTCTCTTGGGCATTGAAATCTCGGATTCAAATCCATAGACTCAACTGTTATAAATAGTTATGACTGACAAGGTAGTAATAAAATAAAATAATACTAAAATATGTTTAAGATAGCAATTGATTTACACTTTTGCAAATATTTCTGTAAGATAAATTTATAGTTCTTTCCAATAACTTCACTGAGAAACTTAGGCACTTTGTAATCATACTGAAATAAAAGTGGCTAAAAACTAAAATGTGACATATTTACAGCAAATACTTGAGTTTAAACTTCAGGAATTGACATTAATTATACAAGAAATCACATTAATCTCTAATGTTTATATAAACAAGCTTTTCCAATGTCGACCCAAGCTACCGGTGCTGCATTACACCTTTCCGGTGCACAAAGTATGAGGAAATATTTTTGTAACAACCATGTGCTCATGACGTGCCGCCTTGTCGCGCCGCCCAGTGTAAACACACATTTTGCCGCCGACAGGAGCGTCCGTCGCCCTTCTCGGCGCGTCGCTCTTACCGTATAGCTTAGTACGGGGCCTAATTGACTTTGAAATACAAAAGTTTAAAGAAAGGATTTCAAATAAATCTAAGATATATTTATTATGGGGATCTCAGGATATTACATTACTTTACAACTAATGTTTTAATGATGGGGAATTTTATAATTTTGGTTATTATTCTATTTTACAGAGTAAACCCAATGGTAATGTTACAGCGTGTTGAACACATTGAGAGACAGTGAGCACACGCACAATGTTATGATAACAAATCCTGAACCAAACCTTGTTAGGGCAGGGGGACGCCGACCTGAACTTGTCCATTAAACCTGGCCATAGAGTAGCCTTAGCTTAACTTTCCTGTGAAAACAGTGCGGATACGTTTGCACAGTTTAGTTTGTTGTTCATTTAAAGTTTAAAGTTGCTCTATTTATTCCTTTTTTGTAGTAAATGAAAAATATAAATTACTCCATATACAATAAATTGATTCATAACGCTTTATTAGGTATAAGAGTGGAAAATATTAATTAAGAATTACGTACTTGGATAATATTTAAAATCGCAAAGAACTTTACTAAAATTAGTACAGCTAAATACACAGAATACCCCAGCTCTCTTGCTGACTTTCATGGTTTCTGTCCTCACAATGTGTGTGTAAGGTATCCTATTATCGGCCTACATCTACATATAGCACTCCTTACTCTTACATATTTTTTATATTTTTTTACTTACTATGTTATTCAGGCTTTTTTTACCATGCA
>NW_025778892.1:0-68117 GCF_021130785.1 Homalodisca vitripennis | reverse complement strand
AATTTTGGGAATTAAATATAATCATGATATAAAACCAACTCAGTGTTGTTAACAATTTCAGCTATCCAATTATATAACTGAGAGCGAAAGCCTGAACACGGCACTCACTCTTGTTAATTGTAGAAGAGATCAAGAGCAGAGAGGAATGCTGACTGCGAGACAGCAAAAGTTAATAATGACGAAGTTACCTGCGCCGTGAAGCTCGCCTTCGCTACGCCAATTTTGACAACCGATAAACTTAGGAACGAAAGCAACCCTCTTGAAAAGTTTTATTTTCATTACTTTGCTCTTATAAACATCATAAAAAACAATTGTAAATATATTTCTCGAACCGAGCCTCTATATAAAACTAATAACAACTTTAAATTTGAACTAACTCAAACTAATATTTTAAATTCATTGTTTATGTACACTTCGACTTCAATTTATTAACACAGAGTTGAAACAAGAATTTAATAATTTTATGTAATGTTTTCAAAATTAATAATCATGATACTCACTGTCTATTTATATATATATATATATATATAATATATATATATATATATATTTGTATAACATTGATATATTAAACATTTTTTATCACTTTTAATGATAAATATAATTATGAATGATCGGTCAAAGGCTGTAAACATTAATTGGATGAAAAGTATAAACTATATTATTCCTATAGTTTAACTAAATAATATATATATATATATATATATATATATATATATATATATATAATTTATATATATATATAAATAAATATTATATATATATATATATATATAAATAAATATTATATATATATATATATATATATATATATATATTATATATAATGTTATACTTTTCATCCAAATAGTGTTTACAACGTTGTCTGCTCATTCATAATTACTTTTATCATTTGAAACAATTAAATGTTTTTACGATATGGATGTTACATAATTTATTACCAATAATATTAGAATTGAAACATGGTAGAGGTAAATATATTAATGTTTAAGAAAGCTATGGAGAATATATATGTTCATAGAAGTATTGTAAGTATACATATAAATACGTATGAAGAGTATAAATTCATCACTTTGTTTTAATAAGCATACATTCTAACAAATCACAGTACATATTTGTCATTAGTTTTAATTAAAAATGTGCAGTTTGTGGGAATAATACTGTACGTGTTACAGTTCCTTCTTATATTATCCGGACATAATGTTCAGGATGGGTAAGGATAGAGGATTGGAGCCCTCCTTCGAGATCCCGTGGTACAGCCATCAAGAAGGGGGATAGTAATAGTAATCTCAGCCCTTTCGCTTTGCATAAAAAGAGACAGTCAACTATTCAAAACTGTATAGTTGTCTCTTTATCTAAATTAAGTCCAAATCGACGATCAGTGTTAATCCAGAGGCTATTGGGAGGTATAAACTAGACAGAAATGAATCTCCTTATGTATGTGATGTTCTATTTGGTATTCAGATTTTGTAGACAATAGAATAAGTTGTATTATATTAACCAGTACCATACAATAACATACTTTAACATAATTTCTAATCTTAGTCATATTAGTCGTTTAACTATAACAAAAACTTGTCCTACAGAAGGAAATAATTTGTAGTGCAAATTTTCTTTCAACGGTTTCTGGAATTATCCATTATAATAAAAAAATAATCCGACATATAAAAGCAAAATATTTCAAATAACATTCCTATTTAAATTTTTATTGTTAAGTTTCATAATTATTCGAATTTCCCTGACAAAAAGGCAGAAAAATTAATATAGGCAGAAACTTTAGGGACACCTGGTATGAATATTAAAGCCATGATTAACAACTTATTAAGTCTAATGAGGTTTTTCTTTTTGTAATTATAAATCAAATACGAGTAAAAATAGTGAAAAGAAGTAGAGTAATCGTAATGAAAATCAATTGTGAATTTCATATATATGTTAGTGTTTTAATAATTAGTTAATAAAGTGTTATAAAAATGTTTATGAATGTAAAACTTTCATGAATAACAATAGTCTAGTCAATAATATCCACGCTATAAACATAAATACTAAAAATGTTTATTAACTTAAAAGAATAATTTTAGCATGTAAAATATTATGTTTTCTATATAGGTATTGAAAGCTAAATTTTATCTTAGAAACAAAGTGTCACATTGATCTAATACAAAGTTTAATACAATTTGATGAAATATACTTTAATTTTATTTCCATAATACCTGTATGTTCAGCGAACCGTTGACACAGACGAATTACGAACCTTCGCCGATCCAACTTCTCTGGAATTTTCACCTACGCACCTAACTGTATGGTTGCTCTGGCAATCATCAACTGAGTTACCAATGTGCGTATATTAATTTTATTATTTATTTTTAAAAAATTAAAAAACATAAAATGTATATATAATTAGATCAAATTCATTTATCAACGTACCTGTTGGTGTTACAAAAACAAAAACAGGATTTACTTATAAAATAATACAGTGGAATAAATGTGCCTTTAGCATAAAAATCAATCTTATGACGTTTAACAGCTATTTATTTAAATAGTAAAAAGCTTATTTCTGGATCCAAGATTAGCGCATTAAGTTCGAACGCTCTATTTTGATAAACGCTCTTCTTGAATACGTACAATTTAGGGGAAGATATTTAAAGTAACAAAGTATTTCTGGATATGTATTCTATTGAAATTTTATTGTAAAATAGTTCTTGTGTGAGTATAGTTCTGAAAAATCGTTTACCCAATTTTATACTTCCATTCTACAGTAGGCATTTCAGAAATGATTAAACCGTTTTGTCTGATTATAATGGCGATTATATCAGTGACTATATATTCCCTTTCTACATGAAAAAATTTAAATATTTCACCTTCTGAAAAATACAAAAATGTTTCATTATATTTTCATGAAAATTCCCATGGGCGTTGACATATATTTTTATGAAACCGTTAATGATGAGTTAATTAACGCTGAAAACACCGTTTCATAGAAATTGCATTAAACCTAGCACTAAACACAATAGGGCATAATAGAACATTATACGTATTATGGAAGCGTGACACTAATGCATATACAATATCGCACTTAGCGTTTAATGGGCAGGGATTTACTATGCAATACACAGCCTCAATACGTCTGATGTTTACATCATCAGACCTGCAGGTAATGTGTTGTACCCTTTAGTACTTCTGGTGCCTCGTGAATAATAATAGGGCAATGTTTTACACATTTTGTACTGATAAATATCACACTGAATAGATATTTGCTACGCATTACAAAATCCATTACATTTGTTTTACATTTATTTATAGCTGGCTAAGAGAACCTATTTCTTATAATACCTGATTGAAAGTATTTTGTCTCCATCTTGCCTGAGTACAAGCTCTTTGACTTTTCAATAAAAAATTATGCAAATCCGTTATTGAGAATTGTTATCTTGGTTCAATTTAAAATTTAAAAAATATTTTATATTTGACTGTTTTCTTGCTAGAAACTTTGGAAAAAGGACGTCCCTATCTCAAGACACAAGTGGGCGATAGAGGCAATACCATTGCCATTCATCTTCACGATACATTTTACCTTCTAGTTCATAGTATTTACTATAATTACAGCATAATCCATTTACGGTATTGATTACGGGTATTGGAAGTTTAGTTCTCATTCTTTAAATCAACCGAAATTTTGTTATTCTGAGGGATATTAAAACTGGTATATTGTTGATAAGACTTACACAGTACGAAGTTCACTCTCTTCATCCAGTTTTTACATATATGAATTCTGATTAAAATGTTTAATAAACGAAGAACAATCAGAATTTATAGTTGGCCGAAAAGGAATAACAGGTCTTTGGATTTTTGTAAGGTTTGCGTGGACATGATGAGGAGAATTTTTTCGCACAAATGCTTCGATCGGTTTGATGTTTATATAGTATATGATGTTTTTCAGAGTTCAAGTTTTTTTAGTTTTCACTTAATACATCATGTATTCAGTAAAAGAGTAAAGTTTCTTTTATTGGAGGGTCAGATTTTGACTGTTTCATATAATTTATAAGAATTGGTACAGCCCTGAGTTTTCTTTTGTATGATTGGATATCGTGGAAAGAAATTTATTTAGTACGAGTCTGTCTTCATAGAGAAATTTTTGTCTCAGATCACTGGAAACAGGAGAATTTAAGTTTTTTCTTAAACAAATGCCAACTTTAATTTAACATAGACATACATATAAACTAGAGTAATAACAAAACTATCGTTTTCTTTTACATATTAAGAATATTATAATATTACAATAAAAATTCATCCTCTTAATATACTAATTCTGTCTGTATATTAAAGACTTATAATCCCTCCTTCCCTTGAGGGGTAAGGGAGTCTTGTAAATTCACACTTATCTAAAACTGCCGTGGTTCCTATCGAATTATAGGAAAGTTGGTCGCATATTTAAATCAGAAGAAATCTACATAACGTAGATATTGGTATGGTAAGAAAAATTCAAAACGTGTTATAAGTGCTAGGATAAGTCTACGATTCATATTTCCGTGCTTTGTTTGTTTGAATAATAAATAACACCAATCCCTATCGGTATAGTATTTCTATAGAATTATTTATATAAAGAAGTTTAAACGTCAGTATAAGCTTTAAATTATGTATAAAAATCTTAAGAACAAAAGATATAATAAGGTATAAATGAAGCTTTTATTATTTTAAAGTAACAGGCTCTACACAGGTTTTCATTGAAAGGAATAAACTCGTTAATACTCGTAACATTGATTAAACATTTAATTAAACATTTAATATAATTTGGTATTAGGACATAATTCTACTTTTAATAGAACGTTCTATAAATTGAAAAATATCAGACAGAGAAAAGCTTCACCTTTTCAAAAAATATCAGACAGATAGGATATTGTTTAAGGTAAAACGTACATCACGCAATTTAACAAAAGCTATCAGAACACAAGAGTACAACAGTGACCTACTTATAGTGGCTGCCAACTGTGTTTAGCGGTTGAAAACCAGACATTTTGTAAAATCTCATACCTTCGTGGTTGTAACATGTTGGTCTCATGTCGGTGTTCTTTAACACTTGAAAACATCCAGAAACTGTAACTTTAAATTATTCATGGTTTATACAATAATTTGATAAGTTTTATTAATCTTGAAATACTACAGAAAACGGAATATACCTTAGTGTGTCACCAGAGTTATTACAGAAATATATTATTAAATGAATATGCCTATTATACTTCTTTAATACCGTACGAAAATACGGCTAACTCATGGCTCGTTGCTAGTAATCTGTATGTTTAGGAACTGTTGTTGAGTGTTAACAAATAATTGCTAACTTTGGCTATTCTAGAGACAGAATTTCTCCTTTTTCATGTTAATTCCTTTATCTGTATTTTAAAATTACATAATTACTATCAACTCCTTTATATCAAGCATGTCTAAATAACTTTTGTCAAAGGAATGACGAACAATTAATTTATTCTTCCGTTTAAACAAACTCGTTTACATCAGGTTTTACTAAAAATATCTCAACAAAAAATTATTCTCAACACAATATTCAGGACTATGTTATTTAAATCTAGAATGTATATATATATATATATATATATATATATATATATATATATATATATAATAATATTATATACACATATACAATATAATAAAATAATTTTATATATATATATATTTCTGTACACAGATATGAAACCTAAGTTTAGGTAATTAAAAATAGTCATATACATATTTTAACTTGCAGTTTTATCAGTTATTCAAGTTTTAGACGAACACGATAGTGTTAAAAAATATATAATAAATAAATTTTACTAACCTAAATGAAATGCCCAAAAACTGACATCATACTATTTTTAATTTTGCAACACAATTTAACGCATTTAGAACGTTTAATCGTGTTTTGGGTTGATTGCTTATACAGTATACTTAACTTCAATGGACTTTAGTTTTACTTATTAAAAAATACTGAAATGTGGCCTAACAGAAATTTATATGTTACGTGTGCGCCGTTGTTTATTACACGTACATTGAATTATGGAATCGTAATTAGCATGTAAACATTCCTCAGTTACACTTTTCATGGTGTTATTTCTATAACCAAAGAATGACTGGGATAGAATAAATTTGCAGGAAGTAATTAGCTTATTTTAAACTAAAGTTAAATCACGAGATCTGCTGGAAAGAACATATTCTCAGAGATTAGAGTGAGGCACCTCTCTCTCCAACATTTAATTTTACAATTTGTACAAAATGTCTATATAGTTAACATAAATTAATTTGAGCAAGTAAATTTGTTCATAATACTAAACTGGAATAAAATATATTATATAATATATAGCAAAATATACTAAATAAATAACAAAATAAATTTAATCCAACATATAATAATTCGATAGTTTTATGACGAGTACATTGTGTAAATATGTTTTAACTCGCATGTTTGTTGTGATTCCTAAATCATGTGTGTCACAACTCTTTAGTCTATTATTTTATAATAACGTAGACTTATGTTAAATTATCTTATTTGCTTCAGTTTCTAAAAGTGAACAATTATATTTAAAATGTAATACATATACGACCTTAAACTAAAACGTTAAATTAAATCTCATATGAGACAAATGACTTGTAACTGACTGTCATACATGTTTTTGTTTAAACTAATAGTTGATAAAAATCGGTAAGTTGTTCAAGAAAACGTAATAACATATTAGTAACATATAGCTCTTAACGCATTACAGCAATTTTAAGCAGTTATTGAAATAATATGCAAAATACTAGATTTTCATTCATTTTTATGTTTACAAACACCTATTAGAACTATTAGCTTATATTCAATATTAGTTGTTTGTCAGTTAAACCAATACTAATCTGTTCATATATGAGTAATAATATGAGTAATGGTCGAGAATAATATTTCCAAACGCCATTTAAAAGTGAGATAGTAAATATACATATATTCCTGACAGACTTATAAACTATCGCAATATAACAGTGGTGGAGGTAAATAAACAGTAATGTTTTCAACAGTAAGATAAATATTTTCCTGAGGTATATTTGCAGTAAATATTTTCAAATGGTCAAGGCAATGATGGCAATAAGAGCGATCACTTTAGAGTTCCACAGGTGGTCTGACTTTATACCTTTTATATTGTAAAAAGCCAGGTTCATGATGATTTTGAATATTTTATCTCTTCAAGCACTCTCTAAATCACCCTTACCACCACTTTTTATTAATTCTTTACAATTAAAATAGTATGGGTTTATGTTAAATTACTAAACTTATAAAAATAAGAAATAAACTGTAATCTGCCATAACATTGAATTGTATTTTCAGAACCACATTTTTAAAACATAAACAAAAAAAACATCTGATGGATTAATTATAAAAGGCAAAATTAAATCAATCATATGTATCAATTCTCCCCCCCTAAACTTCACATTTCAATAGCTGGTAAACATGCCTCCTCCAAACACTTCCATCGTCCATTTTAACTTTGTACAGTAGCGAACTTTCTTTTTCCATAATTGTTCCAAAACTCCACTTGTATCTTGAGTTGGTGTAATCTCGAGCCTGTACTCTGTCTCCCACCTGAAATTGTCTGCGTACGATTCGTGTAACTTCTTGTGCATTTTTGCTATCTGGTAGTAATAGGCTCAAGTGAGTTCGAACACTTCTTCCAAACATTAAGTTGTATGAGTTTGAGCCAGTTGTGTTTGGAGATTGTCGAAGTTGCATCAAAAGCCTATATAATTTTAGCTCAATCTTTCCCCCCTCATCTTCCATTGCCCTCAGTGATTTTTTTACTGTTTGGACATAACGCTCAGCTTGTCCATTAGACGAAGGATGGTAGGGAGCTGTAGTTTTGTGTACAACACCATTAGCAGATAAGAACTGGCGAAATATTGTAGATGTAAATTGGCTTCCATTGTCTGAAACTAAGACCAAAGGAAGGCCGAATGTAGAAAACATTTTTCTTAGCTCCTTCATACACCATTCTGCTGACGTGTTTTTAGTAGGGATTACTTCAACCCACTTGGTAAAGGCGTCCACAACAATGAAATACCACTGACCTTGTATCGGGCCAGCAAAATCTATGTGTAATCTCTCCCATGGTCCTTGAGGGGTCAGCCATGGATGATTCGGTCCTTTTGCAGGTTGATTTTGTTTTAGTCGACATTGTTTACATGTACGTACCATTTGCTCAATATCTCTGTCAATACTTTTCCACGTGCAAAAACTTCTAGCAAGGATTTTCATCTTCTCCATGCCTAGATGTCCAACATGTAGTTCATTTAACACTGAGTGTTGTAAAGCTTCTGGAATCATTATCCTGTAGCCCTTGAATATGCAACCATTTTGTAGTGTTAGTTCGTTGTCATGGAAACCAAAAGGTTCGACCGTCTCTCCTGTTTCAAGGGCATGTAGTACTGGTTGTAAATATTTATCTTGAGCAGTTGTTCTGGATATAAGCATACTGTCAATCTGCAATGAATCAAGTTGATTAAGTTGAAAAAGGCTGCAATCGTCCACAAAGTTTTTAGTGCTATGTTCAGTAGGAAAACGAGACAAAAAGTCAACGTTGGCATGGTCAGAGGTTCTTCTATATTCAATTGAGTAGTCAAAACCTGATAAAAAGTGTGCATAATTGAACAGTCTTGTAGCAGATATTGTTGGAAGGGTTTTGGTGGGACTGAATATTGACACTAATGGTTTATGGTCTGTCACTAAAATGAACTTTCGCCCGTAGCAGTAAGGGAAAAATTTCTTGAGTTCCCAGTAAATACCTGTTGCTTCCTTATCAATTTGACTGTATTTTTGTTCACATTTGGTCAAAGTGCGTGAGGCAAAACTAATTGGCCTCTCACTTCCATCGCTGTATCGATTTGAAAGACAGGCTCCAAGGCCCACTGGAGACGCATCGGTTGCAAGCACTAATGGGAGTTCTGGATTGTAGTGGACAAGTACATTGTTACTGGTTATTTCCGACTTAACCTTCTGAAAGCCTTCTTCACATTTTGAAGTCCACATATAACGGTTGCCTTTCTTCAGTAAATTATTGAGTGGGTGGAGGATTGTTGCTAAATCTTTGATGAACTTGTTGTAATAGTTTGCCAGACCGAGAAATGTTCTAAGTTTACTTATGTTTTCCGGTCTTTTGCTGTTCATGATAGACAAGACTTTGTCTTTGGTTTTGTGAAGTCCTTGAGCATCAATGACATGCCCAAGATATTGGATACTCGTTTGAAAAAACTTGCATTTATCTCGGTTCATCTTTAAGTTATTGTTTCTTAATCGTTCTAGAACTTTACGTAATCTAGCCAATAATTCTTCAGCTGTTTTACCCTGAACGATAATATCGTCAAAGAAACATTGTACACCAGAAAGTCCCTGCAAGGTTTTGTCCATGAATTGTTGCCAGAGAGATGGTGCTACCTTCACCCCAAACATCAAACGATTTACTTTGTACATACCTTTATGGGTGCTGAGTGTCTGCATGTGTGCACTTTCTTCGTCCATTTTCATGTGGAGGTAAGCATTAGAAATATCCCAGGTACAAAATAATTTTCCTCCGTTCATTTGAGAGAAGATTTCTTCAATCCTGGGTAATGGATGGTTTTCGTCTTTGATCACTTTGTTTAAAGTCACTTTATAGTCAGCACAAATCCGTGTTTGACCGTTCGGCTTGACAACAGGTACGATGGGTGTTCCCCAGTCTGAATGATCTACTTTTGTTATGATTCAACAATCTTCTAGTCTCGTAAGTTCATTTTCTACTTTACTTATTAGGGAAAACGGTACTTGTCTTGGTTTTACAAATATTGGCGTCGCGCCATCAGTAAGTCTAAAATGTCCCAGATATTCAGGTATAACACCAATTTTTCCATCAAATAAGTCACTAAATTCACTTAACAAGCTTCCTAGATTTGAAGTCTGACTCGTTGTAAGACTTTTAATCTCACCCCAATCTAATTTAACTTCTCTCAACCAGTCCCTTCCGAATATGGCGTCAACGTTTTGATCAATTAGGTAAAGTTTTCCAACAAACTTCTGAGTCTTGTACGTGCATTTAACAAATGTTACTCCTTTCGGTTTTATGGTTTCTCCTGTATAAGTTCGAAGTTCAATGTTAGTAGAAAATATTTTCTGTGGGATGGCAAGCTTTTTAAACTCGTTGTACGACATTGTACTAAGAGCTGCACCAGTGTCTAATTCCATGGGTAATGTCCTGCCTTCGATGTTGATGTTAACCATAAATTTGTCATTATTTCTGTCACTAATTACATTAATCTCATATTCATTCTCACTATTCAAGTCACTTTTGTTTTCAGTTTGATGTTGTTTAGGTTTCATTTGTAATTGAGATTTACTTTGCAAACAAACACTAGCTATGTGTCCAACTTTTCCACATTTTCGACAAGTTGCATCTATGAATCTGCAGCTATTAGCACGATGGGAGGGTGAACCACAACGATAGCATTTTCCTTTGAGCTTTTCAATGGCTGAATTTGTTGAACGTGGACTAAGTAGAGGTTTTGGCCGAGGTGAGACTCTCTTAGATGTGTTTTCTTCATTTGAATGTCTTTGCTGAACCTGATTTAATTCAATGTGTTCAGTACGTGTTCGGCTAACAGTCATACTTTCTGCTTTGGCAAGCTCTATAGCCGAAGCTATGTTCACAATGTCCTGATAGGTGTGTTTCTCGCGGTCTTGGAGTAATTTAGTCCGAATATCTATGTCTTTCAATCCACGAATAAACTGTAACTTGAGAAATAAGTCTGCAACTGATTTACCGCAACCACAATTGAAGTTACAGTTAATTGTCATCTTCTTGAGAGCCACCGAGAACTCACTAACTGATTCATGTTCTTATTGAGTCCGTGAAATAAATTTATGCTGCAAGGCCCACTGGCTTGGTTGCGGGTCGATAAAATCCTTGAGAAGCTGTACTAACTCGTCGTAATCTTTATCTAACGGGTCGTTGGGAGCACAAATATCGTACAGTTGTTGGTGCAGTTGGGGAGTGAGAGCATGTAGCAATGTGTAAACTTTAGTTTTATCATCAGCTCTTTGATTCTTTAGTTGTAAAAACACTTCTAATCTTCTCACAAAATTTGAAATGGTTTCATCAGGGTGGTAGGGATTGAAATTTATATTCCCTGAAGTGTAGTTTGAAACCGTACAAACAGCTTCACTTGGAGATGAAGTATATGTAATGTTTGTGTCTTTGAGATTGTGTACCATTTCTTGTAATTTTGTTGTAAGGTTTAAATACTCATCCTCCACATTACGTCTGTATTCTATTTCATGTTCTAAATAGTTTTCATCTGTCAAACAATCAATGCCATTCTGAACCTGCTTGTAACGTTCCCAGTATTCAGTCACAGCCTTGATTTTTATATTTAGTTCGGTTAATGTAGGGTTACCTTCAGGAAGTCTTTTGCCCTTTGAAAATTGGCCCTTAATAATAGATCGAGCTTTTTTTAGTTTTTGTAACTCTTCTTCTTCTTTAGTCATTTCTCCTTCTTTTTACCTCGTCGCCACTGTTAAATTACTAAACTTATAAAAATAAGAAATAAACTGTAATCTGCCATAACATTGAATTGTATTTTCAGAACCACATTTTTAAAACATAAACAAAAAAACATCTGATGGATTAATTATAAAAGGCAAAATTAAATCAATCATATGTATCAGTTTATTATAATTTTAAAGTGTTTAAAACTGTGTATTGGTATGTTTACAGTTGATATTGTGACGCAAATACTGATAACAAAATTCTTATTACTTCAAGGACAACACCTCTGTATCAGTACATTAGGAGGGGTTTCACCTCTGCCCGTTTTAATCAATCTTAAATACATTATAAATTATTAATATATATATATATATATATATATATATATATATATATATATATATATATATATACACACACAATGAGTTACTTGGAGAGGTTCCCCCTTTATTGATAAATTCCTAATCTTGTATATAATGTTTTCTTGGCATTGCCTTATACCTAAAATAAATAGAAGATATCTGTGTGGAATATCTGTGAGGTACTTTTGAGTAAATCGACATTAATTATCACTCTGCAGCCTTCTTTTAAAAATTTTTACTATACAGTCACCATCAGGATATTTGTAGATGTCACAAAAACTTGTTATGGAATCAGTTCGGCCATGTTGCGATCATAATTAGGACTCACAATACTAATTGGAACTACAATATGACAAAAAAATAAGGAAAATATCGTTTCTTCTTTGAATTCATTTCATTACTTTTTAATGAAAAAAAGATCACGAGATACAATAGCATAAAATTACTTTTACTAACAATAATATAATTATACCAATTTAGGCCTTTGTAAAAATGCAATGCTTATAAAAGAAATGATTTTTATAACCCGCTAGTAATATGATAATACGTGGAAAGATATGTGAAATTAAGAACAAAAGAGTTGGCATAGTAGACTGTTCCAAATTCGTCCTATTAGTGCACTACTAGTCCTTAGTGTGTTGTTACAATACAGTGTTGTGTGAGGTTAATATGCTACGATAGCTCCGTAAAACATGTAACGTGTGTATTAAACACTGAGTTATGGCGGATATTGTTATTTACGCACATTATGCATTGTATTATCCCGCTATAGACGATGGTGCTATGAGAGGTTAGTCTTGCAAAAAATAATTACTGCATATGTTAATATCGTCAGTTTGTGTTTCAAGATTGTAAAACAAATTTTATTGATCAGTTTATTTGTATTTGAACACTATTATGTTATGGAGAATTCATAGAGATGATGAAAGTGAACAAAATTATTAAAATGACTAAATACTTGATATTATTGTTATTGTTTAACACTTTATTAGTGTTTAACAATTTTAAACTACATTATCCTCATATTGCTATCCTTATTCTTTTGTTGCATTACGATTAAAAGTAAGATATTTCATTAATAATAAATTAATGGTATAATATATATATATATATATATATATATATATATATATATATATAAATAATGGTAGTTCTACAAATAAATAACATGTTACCCAACAGTTTATGAGATACTGTATGCCACATCGAACAAACGGGGATGGAATCTCAGAATATTTGCGGCTGTTCACAAACGCTATTTCAAAACCTCCAGAAATATCTTCAGTGACTGTATATCAAAGGGTATATAGTTCATGCTGGAAAAGTAATTATGATTGTCATTAAATAAATAGTACATTCGAGTAAGAATGTACAAAGCATTAAGAGACTTTAAATTCTTGATATATTACACTCTATGACTTAAATTCTTAATAAACATTAAGGTGTGTGTTAGACTTTTTGAAGTCAAGTTAAAAGACCCATTATAGTTATAAAAAATTAACTATTTGCCATTTATTTATATTTTTTATAACAATTCCAGCGGTACATTTATAACAAAATCCATCAACGCATAAGTGAGTACAACCTCTTTGTAGGTATGCTTGCACAAGCTGGAAACAGAAACATCTTGTCAGTTGAAATGTATCACCTGTTTTACATCCGTTATAAAACATTTACAAGATGCCAACTATTTTGAAAATCACATTTAATTCTTCTGTTATAATCTGCCAACTCATAAGCGAGCACGATCACTTTATAGTTAGTCTTCGCTTGCACAAGTCATTAGTAGCAAAACTGTTTCAGTTGGGAGACGTCAGTTTTCTCAATGTCCAGTTAGAATGATATAAAATATCCATAGCATTTGATATTGCTAAATTTGATTTACTTTACATTGTATTAGTAATTGACTTTAAAAATTTTAGCAGTGACCATTTTGTTAATATTACAGGAAATGTAACATTTTTGCTCTTATTCGCTATAGCGTATGTGTAAAGTTTGTATCTGTAGCTTTACTAGTCTAGAGGTATAGAGTTTTATAAAAAAATACAAGTTGGTTGCTAGCGGCTAAACAACTCATTTTCCGATCTAGGTTTATCGGAAATGTTTTATTTTTAATAATGTGTTCTATCAACAACATAGAAATTTGTGACAACCTTTTGTGTACATTCTGTATATGTTATACATAAATCTATTGGGAATAGCTTTTAAGGTAAATAGCTTTTAGTTCCTTCTGGGGAGTAAATTTGATAGAGTAAACACAAATATTAATTGAAGTGTAAAGATACTCGAATGTCACGAAATACAAAATTTAATTAATTTAAAAAAATAGGTATCAATATTTTAACATTCCATGTTCATAAAATCAACTCGTATGATCAAAACACACACACACACACACACACACACACACACACACACACACACACACACACACACACACACACACATTGATTTGCGAAGCTAATCAATCAAGGGGCTGTGAAAATGTCGTCTCTATCTGTTTGTCCGTACAATACATTGAGAACATACTGATATAGTATTGGATGTATAACTGATATATATATATATATATATATAAAGGAATATTAGGTGATTATTAGAATATTATAAACTGTATAAATTAAACAGATTGTTTAACTTTATTGTATAAATATTTATGTTTTTGTCATGTATGGTTCCTCTTAAAACTTAAAAAAAACCTTCAATCATCCAATTTATCAAAGAAATAATGTCATTAAGAATCTAACATTTAATCAATGGTTCCTAAATATGGTATTATATGCGTTCTTACCTGCTTGCCTTATAACATTTTTAAACTTTTACAAAGTATATATCCATTCAAACACCCCATCCTGTCTGCGTAACAGGGTGTAATCATAGTATGGAAAACACTCACTACATACTACCGAGTACGAAGTTAAACCTGTCAGTAAAATGCCTCGTTAATTTAATTTACTTAACTTCAACTATTACATTGCAAACTATTTAGTTTACTTTTTTAATCAAATATCTACAGCATAGTTAGGACAGTCTAAATAGTTAGCACAGTTACAGTAATAACTACTTAGCCAAGTACTTAGCCATTGACAATACAAGTACCAATGGTAAATCAGATGCAGCGGTAATCGTTACAATTGGCTTATGTTGTTACACCGACCACGATGTAACAGAACACCCTACATTGTTTACTGATTGGTATTACATTCTTGAAGCTCTTGTCTTATTGGAAATGATATATTAATTTAAACAAACTCTCCAATAATACTAAGTTTTTTATTTTGGTGAGGCCTTTCGTACTCAATGAGTACATCTTCGGACTCACACAACTGAATAACAGTAATAATAACAATAGTAACATAAACAATTTTGTACTAAATAAAAACGTATGTCATTAAAAATACAAAGAGGTAATATTCTATGACAGCACAGTATGTTATATGTATATATAAAAATAAAGTTTATATTTAGTTAAATCAAATAAAGTAACGGTGAATTTTAAAAATTATGATTGATATTATTTTGTTTTTAGCTGGAGTTAATCATGTATACTAGCTTACATCAATGTTATCCCAATTCGGATACTTTAAATAACAATTATAAGAACAAGTTAACAGTTGCGCGTTCTTAACCTTACGCTTAAATATCTTAAAGACGATATATTATCATAATTACAGTTTTTAAAGCTTTATTTGGACAATTTAATTACAAAATAAAAGTGTTTAACTATCGATCGAAAAATAAGGGAGACAATTGATTAAAAAATCCATGTAATAATTAATTTACTATAAACTGTCATTATTTTAACATGACTACTTGTAAGACACAACAATCAGCTGTTTAAGTTTTAGCTGCTCTAATTAGCTGATTATAACATAACATTTTTGAACTTTGGTCGTATATCCTTACCTGTTGCAAGGCTTAGGTTTTTTTTACTAAAACTTAAGAAAATAAATTTTTTTATAATTTACACGAAAAACAACTTTATTTTTGTAAGGTGCTAATTAATATTTAAATGATGTACAATTATAAGAAATATAATATAATAATAAAATACAATTTGTATGTGGTTAATATATATATATATTTAAATATATATATATATATATTTAAACAAATAATATCCATCCTAATAAAGAATAAGAAAAAGAGCATTGGATGTTTTAGACAAAGCGTTTGAAATTTGTATGGTTGTGATAATATATTTGATAACCTCTGTTTCTAAAAGAACTTACTAGGCAATGAAGAAGTACGTTTGTGCGGTGTCACTGACTATTTATGAGTCATCTTTCCTATGATTATTCAATAACAAAATTTAAACCATCACAATTAGGTTAAAGTTCACCTTAATGCTTTTGTCAAACAGATGCAATCATTTTAGCTTTGAAATAGAGACAGATTAAGTATGTATACTACTGAATTTGACGTTCTGACTTTTGATATCCTCTTTACGATTATTGTGAAGTATTCTCACTACATATACCAACTATGAGCTGGGCATATGAACTTTCTGTAAATTTTCTTATAATTTAATTATGATATTACTTCATTATGTTTACTAAGTCCTAAGTATGTAAAATCTGTAAAAATTTATATTTTCAGATGAAAAAATGTTCATAAATTTAGATCAAGAAAAACACATGTACTGAAAAATTTCTCTAGAATATTATATAGAAAGACTAGAATGTTAATATCTTCGAAAATGTTAAATTAATAATTCTAAACTAATATAAACCGTCCTTTCATTTTAAGAATTTTTAAACACGTCAATTTAAAAATGTAAAATGTAATGTTTTTGACCTAGGAATGCATATATGGTAAGTATACTTTTAATGGAATAAATATACTAAAAAATTTAAAGACTGGAGGATGGGAAAATATATTTTTAGTTACGTTAAATTTTTGAAACTTTTATATAGTTGTTTAAAATTTAAAAATAACATTAAATAAAAATATTTGTATCATAAAGGAGCTTGTGTAAAATCACAGTATTAACGATTCAGAAATATTTTTGGAACAACAACAAAGGAATATACTTTTGAGTATTAAGTTTCCTGAGGAAAAGAATATCTGTGGTTGGTAGCGGGATTGTTAAAACGGACGATTCCTGTTCTAAGCGGATCTGTTGTCATACCAATTTTCTAACGAATCAGGAGAAAGTAAAAAGTATATGACAAATACGATTGAAAGGTATGGAAATTATGTAATATATGATTTCAAAGTGAATCTTTCTACACTCGCTTGAAAACATATATTTTCATTCTTTACAGATACTGAATTACTGCTTTGAATGTAATATCTTTTTACATTATCTTTACATTACAAATAAAATATGTAAATCCCTATCTCATTACGAGTTGAGTTGTCTCGGACTAGACCGATTGAAACTTATTATCGTACCATATTTGACCCTAATTGATACCAAGGAAGAAGAAAGAAGAATAATTATACTCGTATTTTCCTTTACTCTACAGTAGTACTAGAGATGGACATAATTAGCCATCACATATCAATTTGACTGTGATCGTTTTAGTCTCTCCTTCCTGCTATTTCGCTGATCATACGTGTTAGTATCAGTAAAATATGTTACACTTTCCACTACATTAACACAAAACTTGGAATATTGCATGAAAAGTTACCTTGTCACAGGCTGAGTCAGTTTGGATCTCCCTTTCTTACATTTCGCTAATATCATTTTTTTTAAAACAAAATGTGTAATTTTTTACGTGATAATAAAGTAAAACACAATGTAGTACGTCAAATGTCTATATGCCTCGGCACTGTTTGGAACTGTTTATATCTTTTTTCATGATATTTCACTGACTCTATGATCTATATCAAACTACAAGAAAAATTGTTATTTTAACTTTACACCACAATTACAAAGAAGTTGGTATAACACATATCAAGGTGACGTTTCACTCAAAGGACATTTTTGAGCCCCCCATCGTTACGTGTTACTAACCCTACGTTTTTTATATGAAACAAAATGATAAATTATATTTATATTACAGTATTACAGAATGTGCTGAGTAATCCTTACAGCTTAAATCTTCCAACCTTATTTTTCACTGACCATATATTTTTTAGAGTAATTCTGGAACTTGTAGGGATATTTGTACAAAGAGAGTTCATGTGCAATCTGATAATATATAAAAGTTATAGCATAGTGTCAATTATTGACTGAACTATATTGATATAATTGTAATTTTATAATTACTCATCTCATGTAACCACCCCTGACCTGGGTAGTACTAGGTGTAAGGGCAGGTATGTTGTTATATAAGAGTATTTAAGAATGTAATAACATAGTGGTGTTTACAGATTTTTAAACACGTTTTTATACTGTTGAATTATATTTTTGTAATAATATGTAAGTTTAGCTCGTTAATTATACGTGATATAACTAAAGGATATAAGAAGTTTGTAGAAGAAAGTTTTATTTCAGTTTAGCATTTCTTTCTTTATATTTTGAGACAGTTGTATTGTTAATTATTCCATTGATAGATATAGAGGATCTTTATTGTAGCAGAGAGCTAAGACTGCGGCTGTCACGGAAGTCATAGAGAGGTCTATATAAATTTGATAATTGGTTTACTCTTAAAATGTTTAGTATAATTAAATAGAATTATATTGAAGTAGAACTAATCCCTCGAATAGAAAATTCCAGCATAAACATCGTATAGGAAGAATAATATTCCTATATTCGTAACTTTATACAATAGGTACTTCTTCATAATCATGAGATCGTCTAATTACAAATATATTTACTAAACAGATATGTGTATTCCAGACATAATTTCGCTTAATATATTTAACTCACGTTAAATGCAAAATTTAAAGTCTATTAATTCTCGAAATGACCTGCAGATGGAAAGTAATTTTCACAGCCCCCAAGCAGACAGGAGAGAAATATTGCCATATTATTAAGTGATAGCCTTCAACGATGCTCAATAAAATCCTAATGATATACATGCACTATTATTTAACTCTTTCTTGCCACGTCAAAAAATTCGTGGTAAATTTATAGTCTGCAGATGAAATTTTTCTCAAGATATAATGCGGATAATTAGGCTATGTAAATGCTATCTAATAGAGTAATTTATCATGCAAAAATATCATATGAATGTACTTAAAAACAATTGGTTTATTTTGCGATCTCTGTAGTTACCCTTAAGACCTATGTAAATATATTATTCACTGTCGTTCAGCTAAACTCATAGAGTAACATGCACCATCTTCAAACTCGACGTTGCCTATATAAAAATGAAGCTTAATTCAAATTTTCAAGTTTATATGCCAGTTAGAATTCAAGACAGCATGCGGTAGACAGACAGAAATGATTTTTTCCAGTTCCTCGAGAGGTAAGCTTTGGTAACACTCAGTGAAGAACTGCATTATTACAAAAAGAAATATTAGTAGCATTTTACTTAGTTAATTAGGAGTTTTAAAAGGGACTAAACAAATATTGCAAACTATGAAAAAAACATTAAGTTAACAATTGCTATATTGGTGACCATCTTTATATCATTCTAATAAGAGCAATGATAATACTTAAGCACATTTTTTCGACCTTAATTGTTAGTCTAATACGCGGGGAATTTTCATTTTAAGATCATGTAACTAATAAGCATCCAAAACGCATTTTGGTTTTTTCTACCCCTTTATTAGTTTAGAAAAACATGTAATCTTTTGTGTACTCAATAATTAAAGAAACGTATACTGGCTAAATGAATAAATAAAATATGTACGTTTGTACATCCTTGTTAAAGAGGAATGAAGCAATTTAACTACAATATGACCGACAGTGATAAATATGGTTTCTTTAGTAAATGTTGCTAACATTTTGATAGTTTGACGTCAGAAGTACTGATTACTTAGCGTGGAATGACTTATGTAACATTGATGTCATTTAAAATTCCTAGAAACGATAAGATTCATGTCTGGAAGTTCTTATAGGATATTTGAATGGAGTTTTATCTGCTTGGATGGTTGCAATCACTTGTCAGACATAAAACCGAGTCACTGCTCAACCACTTCATATCTTCTTGTATTCTCTTAAGACTTCAGCTAAAGTTCAATCTTTCTGAATTATATAAAAAAAACAACATAGGTTTACTGAAAACCTCAACGTCGTTTTATGTATTTGAGCTGTTTATCTATATTCGGACATATTAGTATACATATTATATTAGAAACATTTATAATTATTATTGATATTTAAATAAAATTATCTACTGATGTATTCTATACCCTATCTTTTTTCCTGGCCCCAGAAAGAGTTTCATGTAATTGTACGAGTGTTTAACTTGACTTATTGCCTCTCATTACTGCATTAATCATAAGCATTAGTGATTAAGGTGAGCAAACCCTATGATTGCGTCTGATAGCCGTATGATTGCAATAATCAGGGTTGATCGACAGGATCGTCAAAATGGAACATGAATTATATTATATGACACGCTCTGTCTTGTATATTAAAACACTCGTATTTATAACATGATTCAATATGGCGACAAGCTAAAGGAATTTGTAGACTTATAATACTAAATCAAAATAATCAGTTCCCAGTAAAAACTAAGGGAGATGGATTTTTGTGCAATTTTGAGTTAAGATCATTTCCATTTTAGCTATATCCATTTTAGTTATTTCGAAGTACAACCATCACTGAGTCATTTACGAAAATGTTTTTCTACTATTTAGGAAACGTCTTGACCTTTAAATGCATAAAGTTAACATAATACTCTACATTGCTACAATTATTATTTATTTCATTCGTGGATTTGACTTGCCTCATCCAGTGGTCTAGTAACGACTTAATGAGGCATTTTATTTCCTCCTTGTTGTCATCATACCCATCGGAAAAAACTGCGGACAGACGTGATCTAGATCCGCTGCCTACTAAAGGAACTACGCTGTTCTACGCCGACTTTACTGGTAGAACAGTTTACATTCTTTCTTCTCCATCTCTCAATAGTAAAATAGGAAAGGTTATGGAGAGGGATTTGGTGGGTACTGATAGCTTGTACATCATTAATGACAGCTTCGGGACCAAAGCCTTGGGATTGCAACAGCAGGGTCAGGGTCTGGAATAGCAACAGCAGAGAGAAAGCAGTCAGGGGCTAATGGCAGCCAGATGACTCTTACCTTTGATACGCCTAACATAGTATTCGCGACTCCGCCAATAACTGTCTCTGTCAAAGAATGATTCTGAAAACCCATGTTTTCGAAAATACTTCTCTATAACAAGAATGTTTTATTAAATTTGTTTTGTAACTGGTGATATAACATTTTCCTAATATCACAGTCATTATTGTAAATTGCTTTATAACAAATTAAATTTATATATACATTTATAATATATTTAATTTTAATATTATATAATGTTCAGCTGCTGCACTTAACAAGTTACTTTGTATTTGAGAATTAAACTTTACGTGAAAGATAATGTCACAACTGTCTTCATAATTATTAACGTGATTTCGTACCAATCTTAAACCCCAATTACAATTAAGATGCATCTTATCTGAAATAGGCAAAGCACAGCCTAAATGTCATTTTGAGCATTATATTTTTAATCATATAAGTTATTTATGTCCAATAAATAGTACATGCGGTGAATAAACTAACATAAAATAAAGAAAAGTTTCACTCAAGGAGAAGTTGTTATTGGAAAAACAAATTATTTTCTTTAAAAGATTGTATGATGTACTGTGTGAGAATATTATATTAATTACAGCTCCAGCCAGTAAGATTAAAAAATTATATTACATTATTTTACGTCTCCAATTTTCTTTTTTATTATTATTAATATAATAGCTGTTACCCGTTGATACGTACGCAATTTAAAAAATAAAATTCCGTATCTCATTTGATATTTTAAAAACGTACGTAGGCATACGATCAGGTATATATGCTTTGAATGTTCGTAATTAGACGATCAGACGTTGAGAGAATAACTACTGTTATATCAAGTTTTGTTTTGCGAGTGTAGGAGCATTTCTGGTACAAATAAATTATATTTCCGATACCATGAAAGAGTAGCTTGAAATGTAATTAAAAGTGGTAAACATAGAACGAAATTAATATAAGATTTATGGATGTAAAAACCATAAATTATTTCCTGAACAGTTCACCACGAAGGACGTAGCGTAAGCTGGAAAGGGGATGATGTGGTGAGAGGACGCCAGCTCGGGGTGAAGCAGCTCCACTGTGGGTAATTGGGTTAAAGTTTATGGACAAAGATTTAAACTAAACTTTATTCACTCCATTCCTTGGCAGATCTTAAAGGAGATTCACCCTTGTGTTTGATTAGAATTTATTAGCCATTTATTCTTGTTCCTAGTGGTTGCTTATTGCTACTTAATATATCTTAAAGGCTTATGTATTTAATGTTGTTTCTTTATTCTTAAAAAGAATATTTGCTACAAGGCATGTTTATATAGTTTAGCATTATATATAAAAATAAATAAATGTTAAACAAAATTATTTCTTATTTAAAAAGAATAATATAAGGAATAACGTATTTTAAAAATCATAACTACTAGAATACAGATTATAATGCTGCAATTTCATCTCTTATGATCTACAGTCATAAATTATCAAGTTGTCGAGTGGAATCACACAACTAACAATAACCATCAACGATAAACTAATTAATTCATATGACTAGTGAGGTACTTAAGGAGAAGTGAAGACCCGCCTACACTTTTCTGGAGGTATCTAAAACATTAATACAAATTCAGGGACACACTCTTTTATAGTAAACAATTCTTCTGACAGTATTTCATTCATACCACAAATAGTCAAGTTCGTATGAACACTTTTGAGCTAGTAGTGTTCATAGAAACTCAAAACCCGACAAAAAATGTAAATGCATATATTGTACTTAGGAATATGGAGTTGTTCATACAGGCATCTTTCTACTTATCTGTTTCATGCAAACATTGCCCCTTTCACAGCCCATATAAGAAACAGTATAAAAATGGACACAATTACATTTATTACAATAATACATCAATACAATAATAATATGAAATTTATGATTAACAGTTATTTGAGTGTTATAACACAGGATACAGGTTTGTGATTTTATTCACGAAACGTTTCTCTTAACAGCATTAAACTAATTCATTATGTGGTGTTGTATTGGGACATATTTTATTAAGTAATTTTCGCCTATACTTTCAGTAAAACTCTGGTAAAGCCTATATGTAAATGAAACCGTTACGAGTTTGTGGTCCAACACCTGGAAGTATGAATTATCATAATGCTAGTTATATGTTTGAATTAGAAAACGTACGCTTTTCACATTTCTTATGCGATTTTTGCAGTGATTTAAAAATTTTAAAGTTTAGCATCAACATTATGTATTTTGTATAGTGCCATTTCCAACTTTATGGAAACACAACACATTTTTTTGCAGATGATTTTGATAATTCAGAAAGAGGAATTTTTAAAACATAGAGATTAATATCACTCGTAATATTTTTGGACGTTAAAATGGTTGAGTGTAGCAAAAAAACTAAAATATGTGATGAAATGTTGTTCTTGGGTTTTAATTGTTAGACTGCCACGCATATTAATGACCACTATTGAGACAAAATGACTGAAAATGGCAACTCTTGCTGTAAAGGTTGTGAAAACTATCGTTTGGTTGTGTCAGGGATGAATAAAATAGTGACCATTTGAAAGTTATGAGTTGTATAAATGTTATAATATGGCGATCCCCAATCAAATTGGACCAAAAAACCAGACAAAATTTCAAAATTATAACTCATTTCAGCTGTAAGATGTCTTACGGTCAGATAGACCAACAGGCAATCAATCGTACAGCAAATTAATTTTTCCATTCTTCCCGTGGCATACTAAAGTTTAAATATATCATCTCACTGAGAGAAACGCTAATGGTGCTCAGTCAAATCCATTGTGTGGATATGAGCCATCATTGAACTCATTCTTGTTTATGTATAAAAAGGTTTCAGACAAAATGTAGGCCAAAGGAACCGATGTACATAGCACAGGTTTATTTACTACACACAAGACAAAATATTTGGAGAGAGAGAAAGAGAGAGAGAGAGAGAGAGAGAGAGAGAGGAGAGAGAGAGAGAGAGAGAGAGAGAGAGAGAGAGAGAGAGAGAGAGAGAGAGAGGAGAGAGAGAGGAGAGAGAGAGAGAGAGAGAGAGAGAGAGAGGAGAGAGAGAGAGAGAGGAGAGAGAGAGAGAGAGAGAGAGAGAGTTTAAATTTTGGCTCGAATTAATATTTAAGTGTTCAATATTGTCAAGAAATATACACGCATTTTTTTTTGTTCCATATCTCAAGGCCTGAAACTATTCTAAAATATCACTTCTAAATATGGTTTACACTCATTTTAAATTATTCTCGTAGACTTTATATTCGTGCTATAACGATGTTTCATTTTCTAAGATCTCTGAACCGTTTATTGGAGGAATTTGAGGATGTCTTAAACCTATTATATCGTTCATCTTGAAAGAAATAAGTCAAAGATTATTTAATTTTATTGATTCAAAGATCAAACAAAGTTGTTTAACAAAATAATATTCCAAGGTAATGTTTTCAATAAATGAGGAGTTATTTATTGGCGTCATTACTGGTTCACATACAAAGAAACTCGTTAAAATTGTTACTTAAAGGAAATAGAGACATAATTTGCCGGTTCAACATTTATATTCAAGTTCTGTTGACAGTTTACATTCTTATTTACACAATAATGTCACTAAGTAATAGTGACACAATTATTGCTTACTGAAATTGGATTATAATTTGGCTGTATTAGTTTTCTACGTGGATCTAATCCGATAAACACGCAACCTGTACATATTAATCAGTTTTAGTATCGTACCAGTATTCCAGATAAAAGTTATTGTATTCACGTTATTGATAAGCTAACTTTCGATTTTTAAGTCGGAAAAAATGGCTAGAATTCCTGACTAGTACGCTTATAACATGTGCAACCTTAACTTTATAAACGTAACAATGTATCATTTTAACATATAAAAAAACTAAAATGTAGATATACTCATGTTTAAGTAAATATCAGTTAAATAATTTAATTAATATATCTGAGAATAATAATTCTCTTGCGGTTGTTTGAGTCAAACAAATGCGAGATTAAAACGTCAAAATCTCAAACAAAACTCAACGACTGAGATCTCTGTAATAGCGCAGTTTCTCTTTGTGGAACACTTCTCCAACGTGATGAATTTTCCAAAGTATTTTAAAACCTTAAAGGAATAAAGTCCTTCGAAACCAAGTGATAAATATCATTGAACTCACATTTTGCAATATCTAGAAAACAGGCGCTTTTCACAATATTTCTGTCTTTACATAGCAATTTGAACCAACATTTTTTCATCAAATTGTGTTATATAATGCATTTCCAAAATTTGGTACTTAGTGTTCGGTTTTAGCCATTTTTCAGATATTCTACAAATTATTCAAACTGAATTGTATACTCATAATATGTACGTAATGTACACTACAATAGCTGATAGAGTACCCTATGATGTACCATTCATAGATCTGTTACTGTAGTAGGTTATACACACAAACTAGTATAACAGATTTTATAGTTTGGACCCTTTATAGATATTTAAATTTTAAATTTAGTGTTATGTTACGCTTATAGACTATTGAATTCTATAAAATAATTTTACTTTTTAAATGTATATCGAAGTGATAAAAATGAGGAGGTTTTCGTGACAAAACCCGCAAGGAGGTTGTGAAAAATGAGGAGTTTTTTTTTAATATGTGGACAAAATATTTGGTAAAAACTATATTTAATCTATATCTTTGTCAAAAAATCTATTTATATATTTCAGGGTGACTAGTTTATCCTCTAAATAGCTCTTAAATACTATATAACTTACTATTATACGTATTGTACACTACAAAAGTTTTTATTTCAAGTTAAATTTATTATATACATAATGGATTTTCTTAAATCCTTGTTGTAAAAAATGTATTCTTGCAATACCCATACTAACAGATGCAGCCACCAGCCTCAAGTCATACCGAATTGCAAAATTTGATATCACCCAAAGTAACGTGTGATGGCAGCAGACTTCCAATACATTTTCCTTCAAAGCCCGATTCTAATTTCCGTTGAGGGTACGTACTGATAGTCATTGGGATAAAATAATAAAAAAATAAATTAATCAGTTAAGCTAGTATATTTTATAATCTCCATTAGGCCTACTTACATTTGTGTCAAAATTAGGATACATTTTAAAAATTATGACAGTAATATTTCAAATAGTTTAAATATAATAAATGAAACTTTTGATTAAAATACATAAATGCTGATCAGAAATACGCCAGAAATATATTTTCCTTTTAATAGATTGGAAGAGATTTTTATGTAACTTAAATTTTAATGTAAAACTTGATATACGTATAATGTTTGACAATGGCGTCCTAAATCGTACTGAAACGTCGATTACACAGTTTATTTAATTAGTTTCAAATTGGAGGTAATTATTTCGTATTGTTGAATATAAAATAATGACGTAAAAATTTTTTTAGAAACATGTAAAATAAATTCCCCATTCACAAGCAATTAAGTAAAGGGAATTTGTCATGCGACAAGTTATTGTGTCATAGCGGCACCTCGTTCTCATGTTTCTGAAACAAATGTTTGCATCATTGCAAACGTATATGTTTATAATCATATCATTACACGGTTACGACACATATACAAGTGAGGAATACCTGGGTAGTTAGCACTTACAATGTATTTAGTTCATAATATAGGGAGTTCTGTAGACTGTGTGTTAGCATTATGAACACGACAATTCTTGTGTTTCGGTGACAAATAGCTAAGAAATTGCGTTCCAGTATTTCGAACATCATGGACCCATTTAGACCATATCCAAATCTCAAGTGAAATTGCTATTCAGCTCACTGTTATAAAAAAGAATGTAATTGAAACTAAACTAATATCTGTTGTAACTTTTATTTCTTAAAATTAAAACTTTAAGGATAAAATATTGTTATAGAGGTTCTGTCCCATGACTTCGGCTTACTTTCTTCAGCTGACTGGTTAAGCTCCGCCATATGACCTATGACAGTCATTGAACATGCTGTTTTACTCTCGCCAACATCCTTTCGTTTGAGGTTAGAGGACCTGTCTTTTTTTAATCTCTACATGTTGTACGTGCTACATTGATGTAATAGTGTGCGATTTGATATTATGTCTGTTTGTCGGTGATTCATTTGTTACGTATTTATTTCCAGTATTGAAACCCTGCTTTCGGTAAAAGACTGGATACGGCATATCTCTTACTTTTTTACTACCAAGGATGTGTTAGGAGTAGCTTCAGAATATTGTTTCGGGTCCCTCCCTCTCAAGCAACACAACTGTTACCAATGCCTGGGCAACCATTAGACCAACTAAAGTGCCTCCCTAACGACCTCGCTACCATGGCCCGTTCTATCGCCATCATATGGGTCAGTAACCCCTGAAATGACAACTCTGTCTTCGTACCGTTGCCAGACAATTCATTTAGTTATAAATATCAGTATAAATCAAGACCTTGACGTCATTATATGCGTGCCAGCCAAGTGAGCCCAGAAATGACAACTCTCAGTCCCAATCTTGTATTTGGTGGAATAATAACGCAAGACAACTAAATTACTTTCACAAAAATTGAGCTCTGTCAGGATCTCTAATCTAATATATCTAATAGTTATATTGGAAAGTTTCTTAAATTGGACAAACTGAATATATTCAACCGAAGTGTTGTAATTTTGAAATCATAGAGCATTTTTTATGAAATCTGTAATAGTTATTGATGTATTATAAAGTCTTACAGTTTTAATAATACTAAATGTAAAAAATGATTATGTTCCAAATCAAGTATAACATTATTCGGTTTCTTACACGGACAGTTAGATAAAATGTCCTTAACCATATTGAAAAAAATCGTCTATGACAAAGAAACGTTGTGTACAACCTCAGTGAATCACATGGAATCTGAAGTTTTATTAGGCGTATATTGTTTTTAAATCTTTTCAAAAGAAACATTATGTCAAAATACTCTTGAAAAATATTTATCAATTAAATGGAGAAACTAAATTTAAAAGAATTGGTCAGTTAAGAGTTTTTTTATTCAAATAATTGTACTTTACATAAGATTTTATTTCACGTGGTGCATTCTAACCATTTTCCTGTTTATTTAATATAATGTCTCAGACAACTATGGTATGAATTAAATTTTATATAACTTACTAAGGTTTTACTGTGAATAATGACTTAAAATTTTCAATGCCAGAACAAATTCTTTTATATATAAAAATATTGATTAATATTCACAAAAAAGACATTTGTCTTGAATGAATTGTTTGTGAAAAATACTTATTAAAATATTAAATTAAAACTATAAATATTTGTTGTCGATATAAACAACGTTTATATCAACTTACACAGTTTGAGTTACTTTTAAGCTTTCGTGAAATATTTTCTTAAATTGTACTAAAGTGAAATTGGTAAATCCAGAAGATGTACTAAATTAGCATATCTAGGAGCAAAGCTATTTACTTATATATTAGCTGTACTTTTATGAGTAGTTTTTTTTTACACTATGAAATAATACATAAGGAAGCGTGTATGCCTAAATTTATACTGTAGTAAAATTATATTTAAGAATTGCTCTTGAATTTTAAATTTATTAGATGTTTTCCTTACCAGCCACTATAGTATAAGTCATCACTAATGTAGTCAGTAAGTTCCCCTAAGTTAAACAAGGCGTGATTGTGCCGAAACTTGAACTTAAGCACAACCAACTTCGTAACCATCGCTAAACTAGTGTGTGTATGCTATATCTTGATCGCAATTATATAGCTTGTTGTAATTGTACAACGAGTTAACAGTGTAGTGATACCGTGGATTCGCTCCCACTATAGTCTCGTTAGCTTTTTGGATACTTGTTCCCTGTATTCAATAAAACTTTTATATGCATGTATTGTATGAACAAAACAGGAGTAATTTTTAAAAGTTTTCCCTTTATTCATCTATATATATATATATATATATATATATATACAAAGGAAAAAAATATGATAAACGCAAGAAAATCATTCATTACTTACATAATTTTTTATGGCAAAGAGAAATTTAATAAAGTGTTATTTCATTTGTTAATTTTTTTTGCTAAACCTTCTAATTTCAAATCGATATTTCATATTATTATTTTGAATATGAATACGAGATAAATTTTAGGCTTATGTGAATTTGGAATTTGCTTATAACATTTCAAAGATAAGCCATACTTGTTTAAAATCCATTGCATGGACCGAAATAAGATTATATTTATTTTTAAGTTTTTTTATCGTTGCGTTGATTGTGCATTCTAATGTGCAATAGAGTTTCTGTCCGTATGACATAGTGTTTTGGAGAACTTTTACACAACATATTTTATAAATTACGTTGTTGGATTAACAAGTTATTTGACCAATTATGGTATAATTTCTTTTGTAGTAATACTACTAGCCTATTAAATGGATGACGATAGAGTGAAAGCCATTAAGCAGAAAAACCAACTATGAGACATTATCCGGAGAACGCAGTAGTGTAACATACTAAAATTACGTAACTGTAGGAGTGTTGGAAGAGTGATGGAGGGGGTGTTCATAGGACCTTTTTTGGTTTATCGCTTATATCTCAGTAGGGGTTGGTTCTAAATATAATTTACAAGTTTATAAAATTAAAACTGCAAAAAGTTCCTAACACTTTAACATGTTTATTTATTTAAATATTCTTTTCTTCCTGTTACCGTTAATAACGTATACTGTCTTGTAAATAGGTATTTGTGAGAACACTTTTATGACAACAAACTCTTTGCCAAACTTTTGTTTCCAGTTTCTAATGCCTTCAATCAACAGAATACTTTGAGAATTAAATTTTACTTCAACATGAGTTTTTGTGTTATCATTATATGTATATAAATTATGGAAATTTAGACAGATTTATTGATGTTTACTAGAATGTGCGATTTTAGTTGGAACCAGAACTTAATAAAAAGTTATTTTCTTTACACGTTCAACTCCTTGCACATGATAATATATACTCCTCAAGCATCGCTAGCAAAGGAGGAGTGTTAATTGGGTTTTAAGGCTGGAGGGATAGAAGAAAAATGAAAACGACAGGTCATTAACACATAAAAAACAATTAACTAGTGATCCCTGTGCTCGAAATTGAGCACGTTTTTAGCAGTCTTCTGGATATTTTACATAAATTTTTCTAATAAATTAGGAAATAGTTTCCCTCCTAACCCTAGCCTTTTACAAATACCATAATCTAATATAAAGTACAAGTATATTCATAATTAATAGTATCCAAATATAATTTATAGTGTATAGGCACAGTTTTTTTAAAATTAGATTACATTTAAATAAATAAATATTATTTCTAATACATAAAGTAATGTGTTGATTTCTTTCTTGGCGTCACCACTTTCCTTATTATGACACACATTAATAAAAAACCAATTAAAAAAAAAAAAAAAAAAAAATTGTGATACTGAAAAAAAATTCCCGATTTTAAAATTGTGTACTCTGAAAGAGGATACACTATTTTAAGTTATAATAGTTAATTTTTCATCAACAAAGTGAAATCTTTTTTGATAAAACCTTGAACTCTGAGTAGCTGTAGCATTTGTTTAATTTTTCAGTACATTTTATTAATAAATAAGTATAGAATAAAATATATACAAAATATGTTGTATAATATAAGTAGAATTGTTAATGCATAGGTAAAATTAAAAATTTAACTTCTCAAAAAAAAAGGATCCCCAAAGGTGGGTAATGGTGCAAATAGACAACTGGTAGGCAGGAATACTAGAACTGACTACAATAGGGTAGGACAGACGATAATTAATTTCTCCAGCCAATCAGGGGTGTTGCTGACGATGTAGTGTAGGCTTGAGAAAAGCAGTATTTAAGAAGCCGGCTTGCGATTTTTGTGGCATTTTCAGTCTTCATTTACTTGTGTCCAAAACCGTTCAGTATGGGATTTTTGTAAGTAAAAATGTCATGTATGAATTACGATTTTATTAGGTAAAAAAGATTATTGCCCAAAAATAGATGATTTTACGGGGAATCTTGTATTATTAAAATTTATTATTTTAAAACATTTTGTATAACAAAATTTGGAACTAATTTACGCAATATATTTAAAATTAAGGCCCGATTCTGTTCAGGTAAAGTCTTTAATTTTAATATAATTTAATTGTTATCTGCAATGAAAATTTCATATTCTACAGTCGGAATAAACTAATACATCATGAATTCAAGGTTTGAAGTAAATATTTTTTAAGGAAAATAGCTTAGCTACAGTTTTAAATTTGAATCTGTAACAACTATAACAGGAAGTAGAACACGTGGAACGAAGAACTTTTAAAGGAAGTTTTTATTTAATTTATTGTAGCTTATGAAAAAGTGTTAAAAATATAAATTTATTTTAAATAATAATTTAAATAAAATTTAAAAACGTTTTTTTATATTTTAATTATATAAGAAAGCGGATTTTTAGTTCGTTTATCAATTTAGAGTGAAGAAGTATTAAATGAAAATTTATTTGGAGACTTTCCTCTTTTTCTTTCCCGAAAAGCTTTTGAGAAGATAGGTAATCCTGTAACAAATTACTGTATTTACTCTAAATATTGAAAATATTAGATCCAGATAATTTTATTTAATACTAATACAACTCTGACTTTTAAACAAACTATGATTTAACAAACAGTTGTTATAATAGTTTGAGAAATTATTCCGCTGCCTATAGTCACCAGTAATTAATAAAAACAATTTTCAAACTAGCAACGGAAGTGCTAATAAAATTAACCACAGTTTTACTGTTGAATTACTGCTCAAGAATTGTGTCAAGAACTTGAACTATTTATTTGTAAATTAAAATTATCACTAAGTTTGATAAGATAAAAAAAAATTCGTGAATGCTGAATATGGGGTATTTCGTTAAAACGAAGGCAGGTTTCTCGGTTTCTTATAGTGGACGGATAGTCTGCTTCACTATATATATATATATATATATATATATATATATTTTTTTTTTTTTATATTTTAAATAAAATATTATGTCGCCGTTTTCCTATCAATGATGACGGAATTGTTGAGGTTTGAAAAATTTCAGTGAGGTTATTGCATGTTGTAAAACCTTGTAGTTTGCACCACTATTAACATAAACATTGTAAGATAAGCCGTCATCCGTTCGTTGAACGTAAAATTTATATCTACGAATTTTATCAATGAAGCTTACATTTAGAGCTTTTTTACGCTGTAATTCGATTTAAAAAAACAACTGGTCATCATTTATATGACAAATAAATTATAATGTGGGTTTGTGAAATTTTGTATGCACTTCCTGAAAGTTGAACAATACTGCTAGACTAATAAATATACAGGTGTATATTAGTGTCTGGAAACACCCAAATATATCCTTTAATAATTTAAATATCAATTTGAAACCTCCTTACAATCGTGATAGAGATGGCATCTACTTTTGGAACAATGGTTGTTATGTCACACCAACGGGGGACGTCCTGCCGAGGTATCGTGAATATTCCGTAATGGAAGCCTATACCTTGTGATACATAATTTTAAAGGTAAAGCTTACTGAATTGAATGCCACAACCGCATCTCAGGGAATTATTCTTATCAGAAAAATAGAGCATTTTTAGTATTGAAAAATTACTGAGGATACAACAATGAAATTTTTAAACATGGTTTCTTGCCACAAATGATGTTACAACACTAATTTTTTTTAGCATTTTTTTTTAAATGGTTCAATTAAATAAAACAAAAATTTCATTTTAAGCTGTTCCTATTAGCACAAAATTTGCCATTTTTAATTACAGTACAATTATGGAAATACTTATGTTTATTGATTTCTTATTAGACAAATAAAAAATAATTATGCTGTATAGACAAATCTACAACAACGTTTTATACCTAGCATTTTTGTGTCCAAGCAATTGTTCGTACTGTGTTTCCTTCGACGGTTACAATGAAGCCAATCTTGTGATAAAATGATTCGACAGAGTTGCTAACATTTCTTCAGTTATCAAGCAATCTCCCTCTATAATCCCTGTTTCTTAGTCTTCCAAATTAAGAGGCTTTTCCTTCTATACAACATTGGATTTTAAATACCCCATAGAAATAATCGATTGGTGACGAAATCCGGAGATCTTGGATGGCCGTTCGATTTCTCTCGTCGGCCAATCTTTATGAGAAAACCTTAAATCCAAATAACTCTCTAACCTTATCTCCCATAATTGGGGTGAGCAACATAAACCCTCGCTGAAACCATACATTATCAAAGTATTCTCCTGATGCACATTTGAATCGCTGTATTATTTCATTTTGGAGTATTAATTGTATAAAGTCGGCATTTAAATTTCCATTGAAAAAAAGGGTCCAACAATTTTTGTTACCTAAAATTCCACAACATACGTTCAGTTTTGTGTTGCTGAGAATGGACTCAGTAATCCCAATTGTGGGTTTTCACTAGCCCAGTAACGGCAATTGTGCCTGTTAACATGCCATTTAGGAAAAAAAGTTGCCTCATCCGAAAATAGTATGTGGTACAGAAAATCTCTATTGTCATCACATTTGGCGCATCACAGTTCACAAACTCAACTCTTCAGTCGGTAATCATCCTCACTTAACTGTTGGACTAAATGAACTTTAAAATGGTTTTTGTATTTATTAAATTTCAAAATCTTACCACAGACATAGGTGCATATCATGTTCTGTGGCACTTTTCTGAGCGATGTATGTGGGTCTTTCAATTAAAATGTTTGCAGAACATCTAGTGCATGTTCTTCATCTTTGCAGATGTATCTCTACCCGACTTTGGCCGATTACGTCACTCCCTGTCATTTTCAAAACGCTCAATAGTTTTGATATTGTTGAAACACTTATGGGGATTCTTTCCTGGAAAGTTGTCATTAAACAATTACAAACTCCCGATAAGATCTTTGACGATCGCCATATCCTCGCATCATCAACAAGTAAATCGTTCTCTTTCAGACAATTCCATTAAAATGCCACATAAAAAACAGAACTACTGTAATTAGAAAACTTGTTGACACAATGCATCAGAGGACACTGATTAACTCGACAGTAATGATATGACCTTTGTCCATTTGTAATTCCCAAGCATAGACCGGTCTAGTGAAAGCTCCATGCTCAACAAACTGAAACCTGTAGACCAATGATTAATAATACAATAAAGTTTCTCACCAGCTAGTGACCTTGTCTCTTTAAACCTTCCTGCTGACTGGAAAACACCAAGTACAGATTCATAAGTAATCAGAGAAAGTGACTCATAGTTTTTTTCCATTGTAATAAAAAACTGTAAATTGTACAAAAAGAAACCAGCTTAAAAATAAGTTTGTGTTTATTTTATTTTAATTGAAGATTGGAGGGGGTTAAAAGTTTTTAAATTTAAAAAAGCTAAAAATTATGTAACACATATTTGTGGCAAGAACAATTTAAAATTACATGGTTGAAACATCAGTAAATTTTCATACTAAAAATGCACTATTTTCTGATAGAATAAACTTCTTTTGAGATGCGGTTTGTGGCATTCAATTCAGTATGCTTCAAAATGAAAAAAAATAAACCCACTATTCCAAATTGCATCAGAAATACTTGATAATGTATCGGTTTCAGCAGGGTGGTGCCTCCTCCCCATTATGGGAGACAGGTAAAGAGAGTATTTGGATTTAGGTTTTTCCTCTCATAATGGATTTGGCCGAAGAGGAGAAATCGTATGGCCCTCCAAGATCACCGTGATTTGTTCACCACTCGATTATTTTTTCCCTATGGGGTCATTTAAAATCCAAATTTTATAGAAGAAAGCCACATAAAATGGGAAGCACCAAGAACAGGAATTATAGAGGAGATTGCATTGATGAACTAAGAAATGTTAGGCACTCTGTCGAATCATTTTACACAAGATTGGCTCATTGTCCAAACCCGTAGAAGGAACACAGTTCGAACAATTGCTTTGACACAAATGCAGGTAAAACGTTTTTGTAAGACCTTTTCTAACAGCATGCATTTTTTTATTGTAATAAAAATCAATAACATAAGTAATTCCATAATTGTACTGTAATAAAAACTGCAAATTTGTGCTAATAAACCAGCTTAAAAAGAAATTTTTGTTTATTTAATTGAACATTTAAAAAATGCTAAAAAATTAGTGTAACACATTTTTGTGGCAAGAACCATGTTAAAATTACATTTTTGAACATCAGTAAATTTTCATACTAAAAATGGCTTCTAATTTCAGATATGAATAATTCTCCCCCCCTTAAGATGCGGTTTGTGGCAATTCAATTCATAAAGCTATTACCTTAAAAATTATGTATCACAAGGTATAGGCTTCCATTTAGAAATATTCACTGATACCCTCGGCAGGACGTCCCCCGTTGTGTGACATAACAAAACATTGTTCCAAAAGTATATGCCCAATCTCTAAACACGATTTAAGAGTTTCAAATTTATATTTAAATTATAATCAATAAATTTATGGGTGTTTTCAGACATAATATACACCCTGAATGTATTAGTCAAACTGTACTTATGAAATTATGAATTTGTGGTTAATTTTTTATTTGGGTTAATGCAATTACCCATATACGAATGAAACATCACAAGTTAACATCACCTACAATTATTTCATCAAAACAACCGTTGATACATTGATTGTTTGTTATGATGGGATTACGATAGGTATCACATTAAATTATTCAGCTGAACACAGGGCCATTATTATTAATGACCGACCCAGAGCATAATAGTCGATTAGATCGTTCATTGCTAATGCAGTTATACCAATCAAGTTTTACGGGTTACTGTTGAAATTCAGTATTGAGTTAGAAAATGTAATCTTAATAGATAAGCTAATGGCATGGTTTAAACTACGAAAACTTTTCTCATATACACACGTAAATTACATCTTTCAGCTGTGTAAGTATTCGTAATGGTCAAAAGTACATAACGCTAACGTAGTGATTCTTGTGGTCATAAACCGCCTAACAGCTCTGGTAACTAGACAATTCAATCCTCTCCTACACAAGCGTTAAAATCTTATACGGTGAGCTCAGTTTGTTTATAAAATTTATTTATTCTGCCATTTTTCTCGTTACTAATAATGCTGCCAATAAGACAAATGTAAACTTTTTCGCTTCCCTGGAATTACATGCACTATCATAACACCCACTGATGACTATATAAAAATACAGCTTTATGTACAATCTCAAGTACATAGTTTAGTTAGTTTCCAAAATATCTTGATGACATACAGACATAAATAAAATTTGGTTAGTCACTTGAATGACATCTTCCGCTAATGATCGGCTGAAAAATACATTTCATTCTTGCAGCACTTAAAAATAGATATAGTAAAAGTTAGTAAGTAGGCTAATTTTCAACTTATGTAGTAGTTATAAACTAATTATAGCAATATGTATATTGTGTTTAATTGATATAACGAACATAAATAAATTTTATAAATTTTCAGAAAACCCCGTTGCTAAATTGTATGATGTATAAATGCAAAATTAATTTTTGTATCGTCTAGAATGTTTGAGCATTTTCTTATATATCCAAAGTAATTCCGTAATATCCTTTTCACTTTTCGTTGCCTTTCATTGAGTAATCTAAAACCAATATCTTATTTATTCTTTTTTAGAAATGTCTTTCAAAATGGAGAAGTTCCTCATCACCATTTAATATTAAAAAAGTGTTATATTTGTATTAAAAAAAATATTAATTCTTTAAACTTTTATCACTATACTTCTCCATGAAATATCCTCGATGAAATAGTTAAGATACTCGTATTTTCCAAAGAGAATAGCTACGTAAGTTTAATTTGTCCGATGGCAAATAGTTTACAAGTTGTTGAAAGAGTTTAAAGAGGGTTTCTTCCCTCAAGGAAAGCATTGCAACGACTGAGATTGAGAGGTCAGAAACAAGTGCAGTTGTCAAACTGACCTAGATTGTAGTGCTGAGTGGTTAAAAGTTTTGAGACAAAAAAGCTACCAAGTGATATGAGTTAAACTAAAACAGATTTAAGCACAATTGTCTTCAAATGTTTTCCTAGTTATTATGATTATTAATAAATAATTCAACACATGTATAATGGTTCTTAACAGTTTTAACATAAATTTATATGAATACATGTGGGTAATTATAAAATTTAATTGTGTTTTATACAAAGATTGTACCGGAAGTGATAATTTGAGATACCCATTTTCTCTTGGCTTCGGCCACAGTTATCTGCTGAATAACAGGGACATCAAGAGCATACTCCTTTTACGTGTAATTCTAAACACTCATGGAGGTAGGTGCCAGTCACTGAAAAAATACTAAACATTTCTGATCCATTTTATATTTAAGTCAAAGAGCCGTGTTTAACAGTGCTGTCGTCGGACAGGGTAATAGTTTTTATAAGTACCATGAAATAACTCGAATATCTCTCAAATAATTCATGATACGCGATTTCAGTAATAATTCAACTATTTTATCCCCTCATTGAGGAATCCTAATGACGAAAAACTTGGCTATTCAGTTAACACGCTCATAATTTATGCTCTATTTCATTTTAAAACGGAATTTCATTATTTGTTGATGCCCCATCAAGAATATATACAAGTTTGCAGGTCTGAGAAGTTTTATTCGGTCAAAAATGTATCATATGGCCATTTTAGTGTATTCAATTGTACAGTAAGGTATTTTTGGTGTCATAGTTGAGAATTCTTTTCAGGTCTAATTAAGTCAAAAAAACATAACATATATTCTAAAATAGGACAAATCTGCACTAAATTTAGATAGTAACAAACTTTGTATTTGATATTTTTATTTACTATAATGATCAAGCATTGCGTACCTATATTTGCTAAAATGTACAGTTAAAAGTACATTTTTACTAGAACTTCATATTTTGTTATGTAGATAACCTCTATGCTCATTAGTGATTACGGAGAAGGTTAAAATAGGCATTTTTGTTAAAACAATGTTAAATAGGCATTAGGTTTACTGTACGCCTTTAATGGTATTTAGATAATTACACACGTGATTGTGTTGTCACATTATAACTTTTACATAGGACATTCCATTATAAAAACACCTAATATTTAATAATTGTCGTAAAAAAAGTTATGACTAGTAGGCATTGATCGAACGGATTTAAAAAAAAATAGGAATAGGCCTATATGTTAAAAATGGACCTAAGAATGTCTATGTCAAATTTCAATACTATCGGTCTAGTAGTTTTTACATGAATAAGTAACACAAACACGAACAGACACTACTAGAACTTTCATCGTAATATAGGCGATCCATTATGCTATTTACAACTTAGTTAAGAAAGTAGGTTTTAACTTTTTCCAAAACTTTTGGAATGAGTTACATATTAGTTACACAACGTGTTCAAACTACACTCTTGGACATGAGACTATTGATATTGGGGAATATGCATTAAAATGTCTTAAAATTGTTGGGATACTACTGTATATGTCATTACATTATTTACATTATAATACACTTGTCCCATTAAAAATTGTTGCTGCAAAGTAATAAACCAATAAAAAATACAAAATAAATTTTTGCTATAAATGAAATATATTATCTCATGTGGACAAAACCTTATACTTGGTTTTAAATTAAGTTTTAAATGGTCAGTTAGGTCCCCTTTATGTGGGGATTGTAATTCATCGCTATTTAAAAGTTTTCAATTACCCGAAACATATGCCCCGCATAAATCTAACATAAAAGAAAGATAATGATGCTTCAGAGTTTTCATTCATATAATGGTTATTAATAAGGTTAATTATTTAATTTTACTCAGACAGTATATAAACTGAAATATTTCAAACACACAGTTTTATAAGGTCTGAAAACTAACAAAATGCTCCAGCAGGAGTCAGTTGTAGCTGATGATAGAATCTACACTGGGTACAGCACAAACTGTCATCGAAGTCCTACATCAAGACTACTCAAAAGATATTAAGGAACACGACACGTAGCTAACCACGAATAATTAACTATTGGGATAAAAAATTGATCGATAAAGACGACTTTAGTTTCCACGGTTACACTTAGTGTTTTATGACTATGTCTTTAGAATAGGGGATGACATAGTATAAAAATATAAACTGGGAATGACTCCGTAGGGACTCAATATTCAGTGAGGTCATGCTATAGCTAAGCTTTATTGTTTGTATTGTACACTTTGGTGCACTTAAGCTATATTTATAACCTATTGAGGTAATTACTGTACAATATTACTTTATATGGGAAGATAAAGTAATAACAACATTGTTTTTCACCACGTTACCATTACTTGTAGTAACATTTTAATAATACTAAACACTTACTAGCATTCACAAGATCTTAACCTTATACTACATTTAATTAGACGTAAATCAATATTAGTGAGTATTACATCTCAAATGTGTTTTTTATAATACGTATAACTCTGTTTCTTAATAATATTATATATGATTTTATCTTATCTCTGGATTATTTTCGTTTACATTTTTACTTTTATATAAAATATTTATTGGACAGTCTGCATTGGCTGTATAGAAGCAAAAAATGGCGTGGAATAAAGTGATTGCGTGTTATTGTTCAACGTATTTTAACCGACCCCTCTAGATAGTAATAACAGCCCATGATATCATATGGACTCGGACGGCGGCGTCGCTTCCTCCCTCCGGCATTTTACAATGGGAATCATGAGTACGTGGTTCTGATCGATGTTGCTTGTCATTTAACACTTATTGTATCACGATAATGATGTTTGTAGCTTTTTGTATTTGTAGTCGGCACAGTCAATTTCACATATTAATGTATGAACCTAACAATATATTTTAGCATGTTTTGGATATCAGAAAAGGAGAAAGAGAATAATAATAAAATGCCAATTTTCATCAATTGGTGACAACTGGCACCAATAAAATGGGAAATCTGTAATGTTTTATAAAGGGGAAAAAAATTATGCAGAGTGGGCTAATAACATTGTCTTCTATGCCTGATCAAATTAAAATCTCGGCTGGATTACAATATTTGTCCAACGGCCATATTAATGTCCATTTAAATGTAGAAGAAGCTTAGAGAATCGTACCCAGTCCTATAAGGACCCTTGCATGCTTCTACAGTTACAGGATATTTTGGATGGGAAAGGCTGGGAGCAGGAGTCGCCTCCTGTCGAGATTCATAAGGAAAAGTTTAGGGCACTAATCTCAAGTCATGTCCCCCAGGAAGAAGGAGAAGCCAGCTCTGAACCAGCCTTTCCAGTTAAAGCAGGCAGAGTGTGGCACACCCTTATTTTATTGTATGCTGGCAAGAACCTTTGACTCTTAGGGAACAAACACTCATCTCCCGCAGTAGACTAGACCTGTCGAATTACCCTTGTACCCCATTTGCGGTTAGTGGTGTGACGATCCTGGAAATCCATAAGATTGCCCATATTTAAGTGACACATCGGTTTCTGATGCACCCAATGTGGGTTGAACTGGAAGGTGTCAACCAGCAAGAAGTGAACCCTCCAAGGGAGGTCCATTTAAATTAGTAAAGGTTATGTTAATGTGTGAAACTTTTTAATACTTAGTTTTTTTTAACGATAAGGAATACGAACCATTGTTATTATAAAACAAAGGTACGTGTTGATGAAATATGTATTCCAAACGCAGGAATATTTATGAAGTATACAAACCCAGTTAAGTGTTATTATTACAAACTATTCTATTTGTTGAATGATACCTAATACTATGTAAAATATTACGAAAACGCAATGTGTCCTCTACCAAAATTAACAGCGAGTTATTTATAAACGAGAAAACATTTATTTTGGCAATTCAATTTAACTCGGCATTTACCCAAGTATGAACAGTAATCGCAGAGATGAGAAGAACGCGTGGAACGTGGCTCGACACCGCAGTTGTTTACAGAACCGTGAACTATAAGATTGCTCTGTGAATACATTTCAACAAAATTTACATTTCTATCACAGTTGGATGATTTTATAAGCAGCCAGTTTGGAATGATTTGTATTGTAGTTATTTTTTTAAAGCCATATTAATTAATAATGTTATTAAATCATTCTTTATAATTGGTATTGTAAAATTATTTCTACATTTGATTAGAAAAATGTAAGAGGACCATTAAGAGGATGGTCAGTTAAGAACCGACCGCAGTTAGACAACCTTGAGTAACAATCATTAAAAATAAACTTTAATTTTAAACAAGTTTGTACATAATTATGGGAGACATCACTAAAACACGTTTTATATACTCATAACTTTCCTTTGTGTTTTTGTTCTCTGCCCTGTTCTACGTGATGTTTTTAGGGACTTTTCTATCAACTCTATTACAGGTTGGATTAATTTTTAAGACTCGTGAGGGCGAGCCTGTAGCCGATTTAATTTGTATGTACTTAAAGTTCACAACCAACAAATCAACCTCTCCAGACATTGAAGTGCCGCATGTTACGTTTCGTGTGTGCCAAACTATACGTCTAGGTACGGTCTGAACTTCAAAACAAGTTGAGCCTGCGTTGATACGATACATCCATTTCGTCATTCAGGATGGAAATATGTTCTTATTTTACTCAACAACGTGAATTGATCGTGATAGTCTAATTATCTGTCACCAAAACTCGATAGGTAATATTCAGCTTGTTTTATAAAGTCACTCGATGTGGAGCTATTTCAGAGTCAGTCAATTTAATATAATACATAGAAATGTAAACAATTCAAATTTGAAATTTTGGTAAGTAACCAAGAGGTTGCAGTTTACAACAACTGTTACTCGGAAGTCGGGTTCCAGTCGTTCTCTGAGGTGGAGAGGAATGTATTAATAAAATAACCTTGCTTGAACATATTATTTTAGTAAAATTATTGCTTAATATCGCAACTTCCAACTAGACAGAAAGCTCGTCACTCGAGGGGTTGGAAAATCTAATTTGTGTCTGTCTGTTTGTCTGTACGCGCGACCTTTTGAAAACGCACTGATAAATATTTAAAATTTGCATTCAGCTTTTTGCAAACACAACACTGAGTTCGATAATGGTGCATGCCATTTCATGGAATTTGTTTAAACCATATTTACCATATTTTCTCTGAATGTATAAGTATGAGATCGCTGTGTGGGTATGCAATTATAAACTCCCCGATAAAAAAGGTTTGAATTATTGAAAGGCTGGATTACGTAAATAATATGATAAAAAGATCTTCCTAGTAAGTTTAGTTTACAGTTTGGCAACCTATCAGGGTTATAATTTTAAAATGTGTTGTCACAGTTAACATCTTTTACGTGCCCAAAACTCTTAATCTATTCATATAGAACCTAAATACTACAAAACGACTTCATTCAGTTAGTGTTTAGCTTAGGCAGTTGCAAGGAGACAAAACTAATCTGGTCGGTATTTTTTTTTAACTCATATAGTTTTCGTTCGTCTGTCTCAGACATGCACTAATCTGGTTTCTTTGTCTTCGTGTCTTCGATTGCCTCAACTTAATCTAGAATTTTATTCTGTTATATGATATGTACTATCTCGAGGAATGTTTCCGTTCGTTTCTATAAGGGCGCCTGTAACGGAATAAATCCTAGAGAGTTCATCTGAAAGATATTCATAACATTATAATGTCATTGGTAAAAGCGTATTCCATATAAAAAGCTGTACGAGGCCCGAATGACCAGTTTCAAGTTTGATATCTTATTTTACTAAAACAGTAGCGTATAGAGTCTAATTTGCATACATTGTAATGGATGCCTTTAGATCTTATTCATATTTAAACATATTGATTACAGAGAATACTGTGACAGTTAAAAATCTACTAATCTATAAACATGTATTGTATTATAGATATATTTGGCCAATCCGTGACGTCCATCAACTTATCCATGTGTAAAAATGCGCTTAGTTCTATGTCCTGTCATATTCAAAATAACTGAGGGTACGACCCTCGGACCTCCATTTTACCATGACCTGTACCCAACGTCAAGATTATAGTTTCACAATATCTTTTTCTATAAATAAAGCGTTGTATATATATATATATATATATATATATATATATATATATATATATATATATATTATATCAATATTAATGCTCGTATATAAATGTTGATATTGTTATTATCATTCTCAATCCAAATGTATATCGAAACAAAAAAGGAAAGTAGTTTAAAGAGACGGTAATGTATCGAGTGTATTCATATTCACCCCAAACTAATAACTATAACTGACTAAGTTCAGTATTTAAAAAAAGGTTTAATGTCCATCTCAAGTGCTGAAGCAGTTATCATATGTGAACCTTTAAATCTGGAAAAGTTGGTAGATCAGGACGGCCACGTACAACGTGTACAGCTGAATTGGAGGAGGGCGTGTTGGACGAAATAGAGAATCATCCTGGAAGAAGTACTAGAGAACTAGCCTTGGATTTCGGTGTTAGTAATTCAATTGTCTGGAAGATTTTACACGAGCAGCAGTTGCATTCTTATCACTATCAAAGGGTCCAGGCTCTTTTGCCTCGAGATTACTTTCCTCGTGTTCAGCTATGCCAATGGCTTATCCAAAGGTGCAGAAATCCACATTTTTTAAATTACATTATCTTTACTGATGAAGCAAAATTTTCAAGAATGGCTATTCTTAACACCCACAATACTCACATGTGGGCAATTGAAAATCCACGTGCTATTTCAGAGAACCGTCACCAATATCAGTTTTCTATAAACGTATGGGCTGCTATTCTGGGTGATAAAATTTTTATTAGTTTTTTACCTGATACGCTCAATGGTGAAAATTATTTACATTTCTTGACGACTAATCTGAATGAGTTACTGGAAGATGTGCCACTATACACACGCAACAACATGTGGTTCATTGCAGGATGGAGCTCCAGCTCATTACACATTACAAGTAAGAGAATTTTTAAATGAAGCATATCCAAACAGATGGATTGGTCGAGGAGCCCCAGTAGCATGGCCTGCAAGGTCACCTGACCTCAATCCTCTAGACTTTTTCTTATGGGGACATTTAAAGACGCTTGTCTACGACTCGCCTGTGGATACCATAGAAGAGTTGCGAATAAGGATTGTTAACGGGATTCAAAGGATACGTGAGACACCTGGGATCTTCGAAAGAGTTCGGCAGTCTATGAGAAGACGGCTGGATGCTTGTATTTTGAATGAGGGGGAAACATTTTGAACATCTACTGTGACGTGGTTAGTTTTTTAGGACAAGTGTAACTTTTTTGTTGAATGATAATTCAGATAACTTTTTTATGTATGATAATGTATGATTGTTAAAAATATTTACTTGATAAAAAATAATAGTAACTCATTAATTTGTTTTAATAAAACAGCTGTTTTAATTTCAATATTACATTTGTAGAGAGCTTAACAGGTTTTGTCTATTTTTCATGCGTTTTGTATGTAATTAAGGATTATTTTTTAAAGTTTGCGTTTGTCTATTATAGACTTATTTTTACATCTTTCTCTTCGAAATTAAATTTTCTACAAGTACCGTAAAAAAATATTTTGTGTTTATTGTACATTTAACATAGTAAATCTGCTTCAAACCTAAATGTAACTTGTTTTTCGGGACCAAGTTTCGCGTATTTCGTCACATATCGTAAAAATTACTGTAGCTACAGGTCTGGAAACGGTTTTATTCAATTTTTCAGTTCATTTTACATAAAGTACGCTAAATTGTACATCTTAATTAACAGCAACAAATACCCGTAGGGCTTCGTTGCAGCAGGGGAACTGAAATTCAGACGAAATCTTTCACCCTGTATAACTTGGTAACTAAGCATTTTCGGACCTATGTTAATTAGACCTTTTTTCTTATTTTGATGTGAGGAATCACGCCCTGACTTATGGGCACCTTTTTTCAGAACACCCTGTATATGATATGTCCATAGTTTACCTTGCTATTGAACAATCAAGAGCCAGCATTGTGGCGTGTTATTGGGTTATGGTAATACCCAAATTTAACATTTAATCACGATCTTGTCATGGATGGAATTAATTTACATTCGCTTGATGCAAATGCAATAAACAAACAAGAACACGGGAACAAGCCACAACTCTTGAATACGTATATGTTGAGTTTGCGTGTGTGTGATCAGATTTCATATATATATATATATATATATATATATATATATATATATATATATATATATATAAAGAGCACTGCAAATGTTAAAGTTACGCATATATCTAAATTATTTACCCTCGTTTTTGCATCCTGCGTTTTTATTGTAAACATTTTTAACACATACAGTACCTGAAGCAGAAATTATTGCTGTTTTTGATACAGTACATCCACATACAAATTATGTTATTTAGATAAAAGCAATGCAGGGTTCAAAAATTTATACTAAAATAAGTTTAATATTATGTATTTTGGATCAAGTAATGATTGTACTAATACACGTGCACGTATATAAGACTAATTAGATACTTTAAAATTTTAATAACAGTATCTACACGGGTAACAGTAGGCTATTAAAACCTGTATTACAAACGTCAAGAGGTATTTGCTGTTAAGTTATGATTATTGAGAACACTTTAATAACGTCTTTTGTATTTTTTATGCCTGTGGATAGGAAGTACGGGAAAATAGAGTGACCATCGAGATTGCATGATCTAAACCTTCTCATTTGTTTAAGGATTTTATCACAGGGTAGCTCATTTCTAAGCATCAGATGCTATGAAAAACTAATGTTATTATTACTGGCTTTCTTCTAAACGCAAACTATGTCTGATTGGAATGTTTTATTGAGTCTCAGCATTAATCTTTGTGATTCACTTGTATTTGTTACATAAGAACATACCCTAATGAAAATCTTCACTCCACAAAAAATAAGTGGGGAAGAGTACCCTTTGTACAACATAGTATGTGTGGGCTAAGTTACTTGCCTTATATGCATAATTAAAATGTGAGCTAAGAAATTAATATTGAAGCATTATGATCTTTATGAACTGAAATTCCAATTTTAAGCCAATTTCAAAGCCATTTTTCATTGTAGATCTTGCTAACTAAAATTAAGGGCGATAGGTTGCAACCATGTACAAAGAAAAGCTATCGTTCCATAGACAGTTCACAATAATAAGACTGATATTCTCTCTGACTTCACTAAAATTTATATATCTTTGATCAAAATACATTATCACAGGCGTAATTAAAAGTCAGGATGTTTTGTCCCTTATATGATTTACATACGAAGTAAAAGAAATAAGCAAAGTTCGCAGTCACGGTCACAAACTGAGAGGATATTTGTGATCTTTAATTAGCTCACCTTCATTAAGCTGTCTTAAAAAGCAACTAGCTGTTAGGCAGGAGACTTCGTGCGTAGTATACCGAGATAAGAAAGTTTAATAATGTTAATTGGTTCGTCCATATCGAAGGTCATGCAAAAGTAACAAAGTGTATTGGAAAATTTGTTTCTTTATTGAACTTAAATAACATAGAGTATAAAACAATTAATTATGGTCGTTTAATTTGTTATTTACATAGTAAAATATATTTTGTTATGTACACAGAAATATTTTAAGTTTATGAGAAACAGCTTTTGAATATGCTTACATCAATAATTAAAAAAATATTATCTTAGTTTAATCTAAAAGTAATCTTCTTTTAACCAAGTTTAACATTTATTACATAAATTGATTAGGCTTAAAATGTGCAATAAAAGTAAAATGATATATGTAACATTTTTTTAATGTTGAAGGGAGATGGGTAATATTTTTATATGAAAGATTTTGTTTATATTATGATTGCTGCAATTTTCTGAATTGTATGAATGTTTTATATTATTTGTATATTAATCATACATATTTCCTATAATTAGTCTGCAAGATTAATGCGTTCTTGTATACATAAAGAGGCTTTGTTGTACACGCTTGAAATCAAATAATGATGAGACAGGCTATATTTCGCAATGAGTATATTAATAATATATATTAGTAATATACCAGGATGAATAAAACACGTAATAGGTTTCCAGCAACAGAAAAAAGTTTACTAATGGAATAAGCTCAACTATTGTAGCTCACGCAAACATGAAATTTGAAGCGGGGTTGTTGATTAGCTACAGTTATGTTATCTACAGCTGTTCCCGTTACCTCGTAGTTGTTGTCACGTAGTGTCTGCTTGATGTATTATGTTGTCTACAAAAACGATAGATTCAATTCAAATGTACATCAATTTCTTTACATTACAGCTAATTATGTTTCTTTATGGCTTGTAGAGAGCTTTTAGACAAGACAACTACCATCGGGATATTTTATAATCAGCTGCTCTGGTACTTCCACAACTCAATTTTAAAATAAGCAATAGACGTTTAAGATAGTTTGGAGTCTTATATGGGATTTAAGTCATATTCTCAGCTTACTTGCCAGGTACACCTTTCGTTAATCTCATGAAAAGCTAATTTGTTGAGTAACTAAGAGGAGCACTAACAGATCATATATTCTAAAATTTAAGGGTCTATGCGGAATTTATAAAAGGAACTTATACCTTTATTTACAGCTAATACATCGGTGGTGTGCAGAAATCTATATATACGGTAACGATAGATAGCCCTTCCACATTTTATACAAATGAAACAGGGTCAAAGTTTATTTTACACTTATGCTAGAGTATATCCTGTATTTTTTCAAACGAAAATAAAATTTCTTTGTTCCTAATTCTCAAACTAATTTCGTTCTCATATTAGTAGTAAAATTAGAAATATATCAGTTAGCAGTGTATATTGTAAATTATAACTTGACAAGATGATATCTACACAAACAAAACAAAATGTTTCAAACTATCAGCTATGGTCAGTGATGTAAAATTGTAATTTGTAAAATTTCAGATTCTTTGGCCCTCCAACAATGGCATCACCAATCGCTCTTCTTGAATAGTAAAATGTCTCCAAGCTTCGGTTAGGTTTCTTTATATACTCTACGTATCCTGAGACAGGCTAAGTTATGTCACTTTAATTAAGTCAGACAATCCTTGCAGGGCCTCCTAAATTCCTGACTAATGTTCTTGCAAAAAACCAAATATCACGCATAAGGACTGATCAATGCTGATCAGACACAAGAATACAGGAAGGTGAGAAAAGAAGTTGATATCTAAAGTATAGGCATAGGATCGTGGACAGGCTCTGAGTCCTAGATGCCGGTGACAATGAATGTGGTTTCACTACAAGTCTAGTTTAATTCTTCTCATTCACCTTCGCGAGTTTACACATACACGTTAAAGATGATTGCTCAGATTCACTCTAAGGAAGGGAATTATTATAAGGAATCACGCTAATTTACTTTTGTTATCAATTTGTTACATTTGTTTATACTCATCCATTAAAAATATAATATTATAAGGCTACACAAATTATCTTCTATTGCTTAAAATGGTAGGTCATTCATGCAATTACCTTAGTTATAAATATATAATGTGTAAGATACTGTAACGTTGGAAAAAATATGAATACACCTAACCTTCAAATATAATACGTACAGAGATTATAAATATTGTAGACCTTACATAAGGAGTGCCATACCTATATGCGTCATACTTCCTGAACTTGTACTTACAGAAACCGTGCATTGAGGGATCATTCATATAAGTACATATACAATACGTACATCCATTTTACAATTAAAAAATGTACGTATATTATACGTACAAACGTTTATAATACTTGTGTATAATAGAGAGCCTTTCATTTGTATAATTCCAATTCTTTGAACTAATAATTTGTCCATCAAGAAAACCAATATAAAGGAAAATAAATGCAACTAAACAAACTTTGTATAAAGTTATATTGTGTTTTCCTCAACAGAAAAAGTTGTTGTAAAAAAGCTTATAAAGCTGGAAGCCAATACATTTCGGACAAAAAAGTTCGTTTCTGTAATTAATTTACGTAAAATGTTTTTTTTAAACAAGCTATGCGACGTATATTCTGCTAAGAATTCTAATATTTGTAACAAACAAGTTCAGCTTTTAGAGGTCTGGTTAATATCTCAACCCTTTCAACTCTGTTTTACATTAATGCAACGCTAGGCTTTCCAATTTCCGCCTATTAACACTCACTCCCTTTTATATATATGTTATAGATTTTAATAAATAAATAGAATGTTTTCTACATATAACTAGACCATAGTCTCTACATTTTAAGTCTTTATTTACAATACATTAATACATGTAATATAGTGAAAATTCCTACAACTGGTTTAAAACATGAAACTAAAACTCTTTTTGTGCAATTTATCAGTACACTAAAGGAGTGTGTAATTAAACTCTTTATTTGAAATGAAACGGATTGAAGCAATTGAGAGACATACCATTATTTACTACATTTAGGTTGTAAAAGTTTTGTGCAGTACTGTCCTTGACACCGTCTTGGTTCCCATTAATGGGAACAACATGATCATACCGGATGGTGTCAGATACTGAGCAGCTACTGGTACTGTTTTATGATACACTTAGTGTTCAGCCCGGACCCTTGGGAAGAACTCGATAATTGGTCGAGTATATTTTCACAATTTGTCGCCTGAATTTTAGTAGTGGAATGCTCGATCCTATTGCTCTCATTAGAAACCAAGAATTGTGAACCATTTCCCCCGGGTGTTTACGCTTTAACTGGCACTCCATACTGGTCCATACGATTTACTTATTCTCTTTGCTTTGTTAATTTCATTCAGTTCATAATCAGGTTAGGTTGGGTTATTTGTATGTGTTTTTTATCGGCTTGAAAGTAAATGTCTACTTTTGCAACTGATTCTGTACTGAAACAGTTAGAAACCTCAGTGACAACAGGGTTGTCCTTCCACATTGCAATGAAAAAATGTTTTTCTTAGAAGGTAGTCATGAGACCAACGATATCCCTCTTTCAAGTCAGATGCTATAGTCAACAATCAAAGCCTTTTTTGTCAGATTTCAGGCGATTGTTTCTAATTGCTCCTGTAACAGTGTAGTACGTTTTCTGAATTCAAACAATCAAATTGATTCCTGCAAATCTATTGTCAAAAAGATATCATATGGTTAAATCCTTGTATTTTTTCTGGAATTTTAAAAGATCATCTTAGCAAGAGGAGCAGCATATTTATACAAATTCTTGTCGTCTTGCTGATGCAAGCCAGGATTGTTTGAAAATGTTCAAAAGTTTTATAAGATAAGATATTGAGGTAAATTGTTTGCGCTCGCGATCCCATATTATTTGATCATAGATTAATTATAACCCAGCTGTAAGTCACCTTGGTTAAAAAAAAAAAAATACTCATTTGCTAAATATTTAACTTGGGTCTTAACTTTTAATAACGCTCATTAGTATCCAGGTTAGAGCTTTTAGCACAATATAGATAGTACATCATGCAAAAAATATTCTGTTCTCATAGACTAAGACAACTAGGCATTTTTAACATCTACTTCATTTTTCTAATAGTTTCTTTTACTTGGTACTTGCTTAAAGCTAATCAAAATCAGAATTGTTAAGAAGCACTCCATTTCATCATGACTTAAAGAAAATTCATTGTTGTTTTTTGCCTGATGTAACTAGTACAATCTTTTACTAACAATTCAATCATGAAAAAATTATTCAAGACGTTCTGTCGGTGTCTTAGTACCTATTGTAAAATCACAATTGTTTTGTTCGGATGTTCCTCATCAACATCAGGTGATTGGATGAAATATAGTACAGGGGCATATCATCAATCTCTTAAAGTAGAGTAGTTATTTCGGCAACAGTCAGTCTGAAACCAAGCAAAAACTGTATAATAGGTATGAAAAATATGTAAAAGCTTTCTAAGCATGCCCCTATGTACCACAATATGATAAAAGACTCTTTGACGCACACAACGTCATGGTGTTTGATGTAATCAACATGTTATTACTGGGAGCTGGTAACACGTGAACGCCAGGATTTGAAATGGAAATCGGCTTAACTTACTTGGAGAGTGATTGATTTGTACGTTTGTATTACTGGACATACAAAATTTCAGTCTGAGATTTCAAGACCTTCAGAGATCATCCATTCAGTTAAGAAAGTGATCCTAAAACTTTCCTGAGAACGTTCTTGGCTGCTCTTTCATCTGGATGGTGATATATTGAAATATTTTTATACAAATACATGACACATGTACTATTATATCCTAAGTTACACTGTAAGGAAATTATGGGTTTTAGTTTATAGAAATTAGCTACCTATAACAATTTAAATTAACTGCTGTTTTCTCAATGTGTGTAGGAGACACATCAGAGGAGTAAGAAACGTACCACTCTAGTGAGATCGTGTGAATGTATCACAGTGGTGTGTATGTGGTAAAGTAACATATTACTCTGTTTTATAGAAAAGTCCACTAGTTCTTGATGGGTCTTGGAGCTTTATAGTTGGTCATAAATGCAACTATTACAGGTCTATGACATTCTCTTCCATTACGTGTTTAACGAGTAGAATTTAATTTATTTAAGTCAATAAGTTAAATTGTTAGAGAGGGCTTCTTAGCCCTAACTTCGCCTGGTAAAATAAGATATTCTTTACTTTTTACTTTTTAAATTAAACAATCTATTTTCAATTATCACTACATAACATAAAAAATAATTAATTATTGTTTTATATATATATAAATATATGTGTATATATATGTATATATATATATATATATATATATAATAGTAATATATATTAAATTCTATTTTAAGTATATTTGAGTTTATGAAACTTTTTATGCAATATGCTACCCATTGGATATTATTTATTTACACACACACACACACACACACACACACACACACACACACACACACACCACACACACACACACACACACACACACACACACACACACACACGCAGCAGCTGTCGGAGGGGCATTATCCCGTCTCATGCCAAACGTAGGTGGGCCAAAAACCGAGACGACGAGCCCTGCTAGCGTCAGTAGTACATCGATACTGACCTATGGAATTGCCATCTGGGCAAGTGCACTAAAACTGCAGGAGTGCCAGAGGATGATATATCCTGTAGGCCGACAAATGGCACTGAGAGTTACGAGTGCGTTCAGAACCGTCTCCAGGGATGCAGCACACGTAATCTCGGGAATACTGCCAATTGAGATTCTAGCAGAGGAATACAGGAGCTTATACCAGTGTAGAAACCATAAGAAAAGAAAATGTAGATGACTGCAGAAAAAGAGAAAGACAGAAGAGTCGGGAGCACTGGCAAGCCCACTGGGACAAACTCCGAAAAGGGTAGATGACACATCAGCTCATACCGAGTCTAGCAGATTGGATAAATCGCCAACATGGAGATCCCAGCTACTACCTGACGCAGGTACTCACGGGACACGGGTGCTTCCGTAAATATTTACACAAGTATAAACACGAGGACTCACCAGAGTGCCCAAAGTGTCGAGGGATAGAGGAGGACGCGAGCATGTGTTTTCACATGTCCGAGATTTGACTTGCAGCGACGAAATCTTGAAAGATTAAGTGATGTTGGTGATTACGCCAGAAAACTTAGTAAAAGAAATGCTCGCATCTGAAACCAAATGGAAAGCAGCAACGGACTTCTCCAGGGAAGTCATCGAAGAGCTAAGGAAGGAAGAAAAGAAAAGGAGGGAAGAGCGAGACAGAAGGGCGAGACGCCAGGCTATGGAATAGTGAACTCTCCACACAAAAGTAGAGGAAGAGCGAAATCGCTTAAATGCCTTCCCCCGCGAAGTAATACCTAGCGGCAGTCCTCCCGCGGGGGGGACAAAGGATGCTGGGTGAAGAGAGGTTTACGTTTTAGTCGGTATGGGTCTTGGTAACCACATGGACCAAAAACCATAGGCCAAGATCGAGCCCGGCACTACGTGCGTAAAGAGCATTTTTTTTCCTCTCTAAAAAAAAAAAACAAAAAAAAACAAAAAAAACACACACACACACACACACACACATACATAGTGTATATATATATATGTAAATAAATAATATCCAATGGGTAGCATATTGCATAAAAGTTTCATAAACTCAAATATTAAGATAGTTTAAATAGTAATATAAGTATATTAGAATTATTTACATTCATATATTATAATAATTGACAATCGTTGTTGTACAGTGCTAATTTACTGCAGAGTACTTAAACTATGTTATTTTCTATTAAAAATCTGATTTTACATTCTCATTATTTAATTATTAAGTACTCTCGTGAAGCAAATACCCTCTTCCAATTACATTAAGGCATCAAGATGCTGAAAGTTTGAATAACTCTTTTTATTATTTCTAGTAATTTTCATGTTAAGTGCCGTTTAAAAAGATTATATCAATTAAAGAAACCTGAACCAACAAAATTCGGACACACACCATCACACTAAGGTCCAGGACTATAACAAAGGAAGCGGCTTGCCTTTACTCCTTCCTCCTCGTGACCCATTGTTTCAGATGGCAAGATGCGGTGCAAAGAAAGAGCCGACACCGGTTTTTACCCTAACTTCTCACAATGTAATTAAAATTAAATCCCAATATTTCTTTCCCAAAATGTTCATTTAATTTAAGTTTTAATTTTAAAAAAATCTACCAATATAGCTTTATAAACGCTACACAGTTACAATGTTTATTTATGAACAGATCATAGTTTTAAGTATAAATTAAAAATATCAATAATAAAGTGTTTTTAATTATTCTACTTGAACCTGCCATAATTCAGTATATTGATAATCATCCACCAAGATTAGGACAGCACACCTCAAAGTTCAAAGTATTTTTGTTCATAGTTTCAGTATCAGTATCATAGTATCATGGAAAAGTTTTGTAATAGGTAAAAACATGTTACAGTATTTATTTTGCATCTTAATTAATTGGGCTAATAAAAAACAGGTTTTGTCGTAAACAGATTTTTTAAGTCTTATCTCAATAGGAAATGCTAAGAATGTTGGTTTATTTCTGTCTAATACAGTGACATGAATGATATTCTTTCTGGAAAATTACATTAATCATGATTACAATTGTTTAATAATCTCATATTACCTTATTTGAAATTGTACATCCTTTATGTCCATTAGTTGGCTAATTATACATTTTTTTTTATATTTAATAGTCATCTTAAAGAGTAATGCTCTACCGTTGAAATGTAATAAACTACATCTAATCTGAAGAATAAGTAGGTAATCACGATTGAAGTAGCGACGCACATGACAGCAGTTAATTGTGCTTGATGGTGTTATTCGCTATCTTGTCTGACATCAAGATTTATTCCACACGAACTGTTATAGGAGGGTGGGAGAGCGGATTGTTGAAGCCTCAAACATGGGACAGATTGCAATTAAATGGTAGTCCAGACTCCCGTTTCGTTACATTAAAGGGTCTTTAGACTTGACCACCATCAACACGTTGATTTCGATAGGCGCCCTAGTGCGCTTATTGCCTATTAGGGTCACAGTGAAAGTGTTGAACTTCAGCACCTAAGTATACTGATGGGCAATAATACCTCAACGTGGCTTCCGCTTTAAATATTGTATTGTATTGGATATTCCTGTATAATTATTACACATAAATCAATATTTGATGAACGAGATGATTTGGACAGTCTAACAAGATAAATATGAAGGAGAGAAAGAATAGAATACATAGTTTTCATCGCTATATATTAGTAACGCTTAAGCATGGATTTTTTTGGAAAGTATTTTTTTATGTTTTCTAACGCTATAATTTCTCTTATGTATAAATTACTTTCAGCATAAATATTATATTTACAGTTTGAAATCGTTATAGAAATAAATGAGTTAAATTACACATGTTAAATTAATTGGTTGTTAATATTAACGGTTCTAGTTCACAATGTATTTTGGTTATGTATGATTTATATTTGTAATTCTTACATTCAAAATAAATTGATATGTAATAGTATACCTAAAATAAAATGTATTGTGGAACCCAAATAATATAGACTATTTGTTGTTCATTTTCATTTATAGTGAGTAAATATAGTTCCTTAATTAAGAGCCTTTTGAGAAATTTTATGATACCGAAGTGGACGGTTACTTGTCGTCATCCTTCAATCTCTCTGAAGAATGTTAATTTGTATATCCTGGAACCATCGCATCGTTCTGATGTTTACATATGGTATCAGTTACACAGTTTGTTGTTCATTTTTATTTATGTGTTCATGGTGAGTAAATATAGTTCCTTAATTAAGAGCCTTTTGAGAAATTTTATGATACCGAAGTGGACGGTTACTTGTCGTCATCCTTCAATCTCTCTGAAGAACGTTAATTTGTATATCCTGGAACCATCGCATCATTCTGATGTTTACATATGGTATCAGTTTACACAGTAAAAGTAAAATATTTTGTTATATTGCTATTTTTGATACTTTGCCCAAGGTATGGAGTATTATTAAATATAATAGCTCATGTTGTTAATTGATTGTAGCTCAGTAAATATGTAATTAATAAATCTAATTATAAATCTAATTGTGTTGCTTGTATAAAAAAAATTTGTTTTGATCAAACATTGGTTTTTAAATGTGGCTGTTTTGGCAATTTTGGCGTTATAATTAGGTAAGTAACGTGATATGTATTTTAGTATCACATGAATATCTAAATACAATTGGTTAACTAACTGCTTCTGAAAAAACTATCTGAAGATTGCACGAATAAGTTTTATCTTATTTATGTTATTATATATTGCTGTATGTTTTACATTATCAGCCTCATTTAGATAGAGTATCCAATAAACCGAGGCCTCGCATACCTTTCATAATGTAACGAAGCTTCTTTCGTAAAATATTTGGAAACATTATGTTTTAAGTGTTTTAAGGTATAATCCGGGGGAGATCTTCTATTAACATATAACGTAACGAAGTGAATATCAATTTGGCAGATAATTAAACCAGATAAAAGGTGGCCCATTGATTTTTACAAAAGCCGCCAAAGCAACGCGTTACTGTGCTTTCAGGTTTATCAGTTTACTTTCGTATAAAATCGATATATTCATTGAGTTTATGATTCAGACGTTTCGGATACAGAACGAAAAGTTCTTAAATTAATTATCTATTATTGAGTTTGGTGCAGACCGGTTGTTGCAAACTCCAACTTTATTAAACTACTGTTTGCAGATTGTTTACTTTTTGCATTATTTATTTTAATTTAATGTTAAGAAAATGTGAGTATTATATTAAATAGTTGTATGTCTACATCTGCTACGATGCTAGAAACAAATGTAATGATTGCAAATTTGTATTCGTATTTTGTTTGATGTGGCCTAAATAGATAGATTGTAATTACGTTTAAATTCAGAGGAGTTTGCGTAGGTAATGTTGAATTAAATCATATTTGTCTTCACTGGTTTACGGTTTACTTGTAAAAGAGCTACCGTAATATACATTGTTGTTTGAAAATAATGTCTTTTAATTGAAACATAGGGCAATAAGACGGAACATATATTTTACTGCTTGAGCAAAGATAACGGCCCTGCTAAGAACTTAACTGCCGTTCTTTAGAATTAACGTACTGGTAATTATTTTTATAGTGACCTCGTTAATATAGTAAGTGTTGAAGAAAAAGATTCTTATTTTCTTTGACAATTATGAGGGAAGTGATCTTATTTTGGCCAATGTGTTTTTGTAGCCCACGATTAAATATACTGCCATAAAAACTACAAGTAGGATTTATCCACGTATAAATTAATTTCTTAAACCTTATAAAAATATGTAAAAATAGTCGAGAAAAAAGAAGTTTTATTTTATTCCTATTACGTTAATAATTAAATTAGCTGAAGGGGAAATAAAAAAAAATGAAGCTTGCTCTAAAGTTTATTTAAAAGGGTTTGATACAATATTACCGTGGTACACATGCGGCAATTAGTTAAATAACAGTTAATAGTTAATAAAGCTTACTGTATAATCGCGAATATAAATGGTTAATGATGTTGATTAATACTTCGTTCTTCTAGTTTAATGACTTATGAAATGAGTTGATAGTAGTTCTATTATAATACATTTACCAACCAAGTTTATTGAACGTTTCTATGTGAACTGCTTTTCCCACATCTAGAAATATGAAGTAGTAATAATTTTTTTTGGAGTCGGTCTAAATACAGATGAATTTTATTCTTACATGGGATGTGGCTTTTGTAAAGATATTCACGCTTTCTGCGACTGTATTGCAAAGGGATAAGATTACCGCCAGGATACAATATAAATTATAAGTAGATCATCCCCAACAACTACCGAAGAGGTGATGCGACCACCTGCGGACAGGTTGGTTAAAAACATAATACAAGTTTTTATAAAACATAATAAAAAGTTAAAACAAAAGTCCTTTGTTTACCACGTTTCACTTTCAGTGACTGGAGGTTCAGTTCATCAGCAATTTTGTTTTAAACATATATAGAAAGCTAACGAATGTTACCTGAACCTTGACGCTATCAGCATTTTGAGGCTAGCCCATGGTTTCATATTTCGGAGTATACCACACCATGAAAAAGTAGAAAATCTTTAAAGTTGTGGGATTCAATAATTCCTCCAGTGGATCAAGTAAGAAAACCTGATATTAAAACAAAGTAAAAATTAAAGAATGTCTATTTTACCAGGCGAAGTTAGGGCTAAGAAGCCCTCTCTAACACTTAACCTGGGGACCAACGGCTTAAATGTGACTTCCGAACCACCACCAATGGCCGGGCAGGCGGCAGCCCACGCTCGATGTTGCTTGATCTGGTTTATCTTGCGATAACCGCTGTACCCGCTACACTGCGCCATTGGCTGAAAATATGATATGTACTAGAATAAAAAATGATATTGTACTAGAATAAGTAATAAAATTTTATTCACCGAAATGTAGGTTCAAGTTTACCGTTCCTGATTAAGCTTTAATCATTTATGTAAGGTTAAAACAATTTAAATTCAATACAATATAGAAATATGGGACAGAAGTAAGAGCGATCGAAGTTTATTAGAGCATTTGCTTGTGTGTTGGTTGTTTTTCTTATATGTATGTAAGTAGAGTTACTATCCAACGTCATATTCTATAATAGCTTCTGTTTGTCAGCAAAATCAGGGCTGTTCATTCACCTACCTTTATAAGTCCAGCATATCGTATTTGAAATAATGAATACGCTAGATGTATGCGACCTAAGATATGAGCCCCGAGGAACATAAAACAACGGAGGGATATGGTTCAAAAGGGTGGCCTCAATTATTATAAAAGCTCGTGTTCTGTTGGATAAATAATCCTTAACATGGGTGATCACAATTCATTCTTACAAATTAGGGAAAATCCTCTTTAACTAAACCAACTTCTTACATTTAAGTTTAATTAATATATAATAAAAAGACTCTAAAATACTATATTTTATATTTTTTGCAACTGAATATCCAGAAATGTTATGAATTGTCTTAAGATTTCAATTACGTGGTTTTTAAAATGTTCAACTTATATGAAACGTGTTGAATTATAACAGTAGTTTATTGTAATCAGCTAATATCTCAAGAACAATGCTGGGTGTATAACATAGTATTGCACTTTAAGGACATAAAGATCATTAAAATATATAAGATATTTTGTAAAAAATAAGAATATAATTTAATACAAAATTGTAATATGGAAATATTTACAGTAATCTGGTAATTTGCTGCTATCGAAAATTACGCAGGAAACAATTCCTCGGCCATTGTGATGGGACTTTGCTAAGCCGATGATAACATTCTGGTATATATTTTGTAAGGCAAATAAACGCGTTAATAAAATCTAGGCCCAATGTAATAAATCATTAATATTTTTGTTATTGTATATTATTTAATATTCATAACTTAGAAATCTAGGCTATTAAAAATAATTACCTGGATAGCTTTTTATTAGCTAATGGAATTAGACTTTGCCGTGTGATTGGAGATTTTACTTACTGAATTTACGATTGTATTAAACTTCAGTTATTGTTGTAAACTATCCTTAAATTGTATGCAGACAAGATAGGAATACGCCACACAACGAGTTGCTTAGCTAAGACTGCATACGAACTTTCGAGGGTACATGAGTTACTATTTTACAGTATTTTTCAAAGTTATATGATAGTTTAATTAAAAATGTATGTATCTTCTCATGCCTTCATAATAATGTAGATAAGCTTACTAATGTTCAACCCAATCCTACAGAGTGATATGGACAACCTTCAACCTCGAAGAACCCAGTGATAAATAAAACACCATGCAATTTTTTTATAGTTTCGTTAGATTTCAAGATATCGTGCGAGCAGAGAGACTGACAGACAGAAATTAAACATTTGCAGCTCCTTAGGTGCAACCAAATCCAAGCTTCGCTAATGTTAAACCAATAACCTTATGTAATGTTGTTTTAAATTTTTGAGTCCCTTGATCTTAAATTGATATCATATAACACTCATTATGTTAAATAACAGTTTTAATAAACTGAACTTTGCTTTTAGGAATAATTGTTATACAATACGTTTTAGTGACGTAAAACGATAATTATTTAATTTTTGAATAAATAGGCATAAAATAATATTATATTTACGATTATATAAACTATTTCATAGTCAGTAAAAATCTTGAATTTTTAATTGAACAATGAAGAGAAAGTGTTTTATGCTGGTGAGTGGGCAATCGAATCTGCTCTGATTGTCTACACTTAAATGGGAGAAAAGCTGACAAAAGGAGTCTAACCCTCAGCCACAAAGAGGTTTGTCCCGCCCTCTGTGTGATTGAGGGCGGCATTCTCACACCTTAAGAGAAGGCTGTTACTTTGCTGAAAGAGCAAGAGTTTAATCTGATTCAAGGCTCTGCCACTTCTGATAAAACTGGGCAGGACAAAGGGGTCACAAAAGTTAATTTGTTCAAAAGGGAACATTTTTATTGAATACGGAGAAGATACGGGATATTTAATAATAAACAGAATACCTATCGCGCTTTATATTAATATCTGAAGCATAAGCTCACTAAAATGTCTATTTTAGAGCCGACCCACTTTGAGCATATCTCATTTTTATGTCATCTATATAACATTTTTACCCCTGTTAATGAGGTTAGGTAGCAGTACACTACAACATCATATCAGTCTCATAACATGCTTCGCTGAAGTTTGCATGCAAAGTTTCAAGTCCTAATTAGTTTATTAGGCTACATGTAGTTACTATATTAACTGTACTCGGTACTAATTTATTTATTTAAAAAAGTGAAATATAACATCCAATATAATAAATTATAATTGCTTATTATGTACTTTTTACATATCAAATATTTACGCCTTGTAATTAAACGAAGATAATGGATTTCATATATAATGTACAGTACAAGCTCCTTTATTGTTTCAATAACAAATGTAAAAAATATCGAAAAGACATAAAAAACCTTTCTTGTTAAAAACACAAATTTCTTACTTAATTTATTAAAATATGATGGGAATTATTGAAACAATTAAAAATAATAATCTGCTGTACGGGGTCATTTAGGAAAAATTCAAACGTTTTATTTTAACGACCGAATTTTCGATCACGAAAAAATCATCGAAATTATTTTCAATTACATTATATGTCTCCAATACAACGCATTGAGGATATAGCGTGTGGTTTAAAAAGTATTTAAAAAGTGAACATAGGTCATATTACAGATCATGTCAGAACTTTCAGTCTCCAACTCATAATTGCTGTAGCACCAAAAGATCAGTAAAGTTAAACATATCTACAGTGTGTACCAAAATCTTGAAAACAATTTGACACAACAATTTAATAAAATCAATTTTTGACAACACTAAAGTAAGGCATGTTTTCTCATTTCAAAAATAAAAAAAATGAAAACATTAGGAAAATTAGAAAATTCTTCAAGTAAAATAAGTTTATTAGCTCTTTTATTACTCCAAATTGAAGGTTAATAAAAATTTAATAATAAGTTTTTACTATATCTAAAACAGTTTCAAAAATCGTAAAAAAATAATATAGTCATAATATATTTTAATAGTAAACATCTTTAATCACTCCACTTACAAAAGTTTCGTTGTTATTTATTACATAAATTGTATTTATTTAAGTAAAATTAATACTATGACACTTTCCTCAGATACAGTTTGAGGTACGTTATTATAATATATATATATATATATATATATATATATAATATATATATATATATATATATATTAGAAAGATAATATTACTGAAAAAACACTTTACAAGTGAAGTATTTTCTGCCATAGCAAAGTGCCCAGACATAGTTCTCAAAGGTAAGAACAAATATTTATGTCAGCGGTTCTCTTGGGATTCTAAACAGTGTAACCGAACAGATAACTTTACATTTTGTAAAGAAACAATTTGCGAGATAACAGATACGGTACCTTGATAACTTTAGTCTCCTCTTCTTATCCCTTACTGTTCAGTAATTTAATTTTTTTTTTGTAGGTCACCTTGCTTCTACGGACTATGTTAGCTGAATCAAGTTTTGAATACTCTTTTACATGGATGTGGTATATATTTCTGTGTATTACTGCAACAGTATTTGTATTGAAATGGGCAAGGAAAATAAATATATAATTTTTTATATACAGTCAGTAAAATAGATCTGTTTTATTAAATTATTTACACTAACGTTGATTAAATAATGACATACTGTATGAATTTCTTAACTAAATTATAATGTTTCAAAATGGCTAAATCTACATTGCTTAATTAATCTAAATGAAATAGGTATACCTTACATAACTTTTTACATAGTCCAATGTAGTCTGTATGTGATGATACATAATACAAATGACATAAGGAAAAGTTTTTCTCTAGGTACCATTTGAATATTCCTAAGAAAAGTCTATAGCAACAAAAATATTGGTATATTTTTGTAAAACATCATGTAATTTAAATAAGTTATTTTAGTAAATTTTACAATAAAAACACAGCACATGTCGCGTAAACAGACTTTGCTCAACTGTATATTACATTTATTTTTCGAGATACTGTACACAGAGAAACAGACCTGATATGAGACGTAAAAGGTATTTCACAACCCTAGGAATAAATAAGAAAACAACTACCGGTCTACAAATTCCTTAGTCTACAGTGATTTTCAGTTACATCTCCATGGATAGGCATGTAATTTCAATCGAATTAGTTCTTATCCACGTTCTCGAGATATCTTGTGGAAAAAAGACATAATAAGAATCTTTTTGACATTAGTGGTACATTTGCAATACATATGAGTTAATAGTTTTATTCATTTCCCGAGATATAATTATACGTTGTAGGGTTTTGCTAACGCTCATCCACAATCCATGGAGTGCCATCCACCATAAATGTTCATCTTATCTTGACACTATTGTATAAACCGATCATTTACAACTTCCATGAGGCTCCGACCCTCTCCATATAAACTGATCACACTACCAGAGTCACAGCCATCACCGAAACATAATTTCATTACATGGTTTGGCAATATTCCTCACTTTTTGTTTATGTTACCCAACTAGCTCGTTTATATTTTAATGCAAATTTATCGAGAAACTGGTATTAGTATATGAGTATATTATGTCTTTGTTTGTTTTTATTTGTTTAGTATTACACTCTGGATCTATAACTTCTGCGTCTGTAACTTTTGTTATATAAAGCTTTATAAAGCTAGCTTCTTGAAAAGGAAATGTTTTTCTTCACATTTACATTTTTATATATTTTCAGCCATTAGGAAAAAGAAGTTTTGGAAAACATTAAAACATACGAAATGGTTAAATTTTATTATGAATTAAGGGTAAAAGTCTTAACAATTACATTTTAACATAAGCTTTATCTTCCTTCCATATTTAAATGCATTGAAAGGCATCCATAAACACAGAGTGTCTCAAGTATATACAACCTTCACGAATGTACAAAACATGACTCTCCGAGTATAAAGGAAATTTTCGTGATACTAGAACAGACCAACAACAAGCGATTATATAAGGCTGATCCAACACAAGAGGGGTTTATCTAAACAATCACAAATCTCTTCTATTAATTTATATTAATTGTGTCAGTTTGTGGAATACTGATACTAGTTTAAAGTCAATAATGAGTTTGAGGTTGGTGCAGACACAGTTCACATGTTCCAAAAATAATATCTGTTACACGTTTAAATAAAATAAGATAATTATTTAAAATATTAAATTTTAATTTATAATTATATACAGAAATAGTAAAAGTTTGGCATTTAAACACAAACATGCTTGAAAACCAGCTAAATATTTTACAAATTTTTCAGCTATCCAAATATATAACTTAAAGCGAAAGCCTGAACACGGCACTCACTCTTGTTAATTGTAGAAGAGATCAAGAGCAGAGAGGAATGCTGACTGCGAGACAGCAAAAGTTAATAATGACGAAGTTACCTGCGCCCGCCGTGTAGCTCACCTTCGCTACGCCAATTTTGACAACCGATAAAACTTAGGCACAAGATCAACCTTCTTGAAAAGTTTTATTTTCGAAAACTTTGCTCTTAGCAACTTCTCAAAAATAATTGCAAATGTATTTCTCCAAACGAGCCCCGTAAAAAAACCAATCACAAGTCTTAATTTTAACAAAGTTATAGATAACATTTTCGAAAGCTTTAATATACATTTTTACTTATACTTTATGAAAGGCGTTAATTAATTTCATTCCATTCAAAATAACCTTTATTTTAATAATTATTTAATTGTTTCTTAATGATTTATTGTTTGATAAATTAATAGTCATAACATCTAGTTATAGAGATTAGTTTGATAATTTTTCATCGAAATGATATATATAATATATATATATATATAATATATAATATATATATATATATATATATATATATATATAGAGCATTGCTCTATCAAAAAATAATACAAAAGTTTAGTTTCAGAAAAGTTTAATAATAAAAAGTTTTAGATGAAATGGATTTTATATTATCTTATGGCAAATAATATAAGAGTTAAATATGGAATAGGTATGAATATTACGCCGTAAAAAAAATCTTTGGACAATAGCTAGGTTTTTCAATAGTTTTGTAAATTTAGATGTAAAATACGTCTGTAAAGTATAATTTTATTTGTTTAATAATATAAGTTATAGTTATATAATTAATAGTTTCTTATAAACCACAGATGTACATATTTGTCAATAGTTGTAATTTAAGATGCACAGATTGTTGAATTAATATGTGTTACAATTTCTTCTTAACTTATCCGAATATAATGTTCAGGAGGGGAGGGATGGAGAATTGGAGCTCTCCTGCCGAGGTCCCGTGGTGCAGCCACCATGAAGGTGGATAGCAGGGATAATCTCATCCCTTTCGCTTTGCATGGAAAGGAGGCAATAAACGATATAAAACTATATAGTTTTCTCTTTTGACAAAATAACCCCAAATTAGATGGTTACTATTAATGTTGGGGTGTATTGAGAAGTATAAAACAGTGAGAAATAAACCTTAATTATGTTTATGGTCTTTATTTGGTTATTCAGATTCTATGCAATACTTTGGAGAGTTAGTTGTATTATTTTAACCCGTAACAAACATGCTTTAGTATAATTCAAAATTTTTAGTTGTGTTAGTTACTAAGTGTTTAATTGTAGCAAAAAATTTTTCTGTAGAACTCAGGAAATACTTTTAAACCGTTATTTTCCTTTGAATAGTTTCTGGAATTGTTTATTTGGATAAAAAATAATCCGATATATCAAAGCAAAATATTTCATTTAAAATTCAAATTTAAATATGGATTGTAATGTTTGATACTTATTCGAACAACAACCAGCACGTTACAAGTTTGCCGATAAAGTTTTTGCTGTTATTCCACTTCATACGAGGTTTAATGATCGTTTTCATGTAAAGCTGTAAACTTTTACAAGTGAAATATAGTTGTTCATTTCTAAAAAAAAGTAAAAAATAAAAAAATAATAATTTGTTTTTTATTTGTTTTTAGCAAATAAAATATAAAAGACCTGCAAACGCAACTAAAGCAAGTTGCATACACAATACTCGGTCCTAACACTCAGTTTTTGTGAAGTTAGTTTTAGTAACTTAAGAGTAATAATCATGAATTGTATATGCTTGAAATTTTTCACTGATTTGTAATAATTTAGATAAATATTTCACTTCGTGCTGTTATTTAAACGGACGAAACTCTGGCACTACCTGTTATGCTGTAGCTCCACTAGCAGATGAAACACGGACACTGACGTTAGCGATTTTTACGGTGTGGTGTACACTTATGAGTCTCACTGGTCCTGTGATAAAACTGGTGGGAGGGTCCACCTCAAATTAACGGCGGTTGGCTCGGGTGAAAGTTGACGGGATCAGTAATTTTCTGTACAGTAAGTGTTCCAGACCTAAACGGTCGTCTTGCATTTTTTTTGTTTTCCACTACTAAAAATTCACTTGATTTATGTTTATTTTATGCTACATGCGTTTATAATGACCATAGTAATAACTCTTCAAGATTTAAAAAACTCATGTATACTACTTACAAACTATAAGAATATTTAAATACAACTAGATAGAAAAAATTTCACTTTTTAATGAGCCCCGAAAGGGTTAATTCTAAAGTTCCATTCTTTCCTTTAAGTACTTCTATATATAATAAAAGTATTCATAGTCGTGAAACTGAGGCAATCAAAACAAAAAACCTCTATAAATTACAATTTGTATCTGACGATGGTATGCATTGCATACATATTTCCAGGCATTTGAGACGTTTCAGTCGTGAAAAAATCAGTATTACTACGTTTTTAGATCTGTATTGTAAACTCTTTCTCAGGTGGATAACTAACCTATAACATAAGTCTAGGTTAAAAGTTTAAAAGAATAATATACCAAAACTTTGTGACACGCATAAGTTAGAAATAACAACAAATATGTGTGTAAAACATATTATTTCTTAAACATGCTCATAAACTAAGCCTAATTATTATACGTTTGATTAAATTAAATTTTTATTTATTCCTTACATATTTTTATCATTTTAGTATAGTATTAATGAACAGATTTACTTATTCTAAGTACTGGTATTAACTCAATAAACGTACATGTTTTACACATTGTAAAATTAAATGTTGAAGGGAGTGCCTCACCTTAATCTCATTACGATTAAAAAATTATGGTTCTAATTAGCAGCTTGCCTGATTTAAATTAGTTTATAAAAATTTATTATATACTAAACAAAAAAAGTGGTTATAGAAATACCGCCATTAAAAATGTAACTGAGGAATGTTTACATGCTAATTACGATTCCATAATCCAATGTACGAGTAATTAACAGCAGCGCAAACTTCACATATAAATAAGCTACTTCTGTTATTTAAGTGCTGTTATGCCACATTTCAGTACTTTTTAATAAGCACTAAAAGCCAAGTTTATTAGAATCAATTAACCCAGAACAAGATAGAATATTCTAATTGCGTTAACTTGCACTGCACTCAAAACATATCATGAAAAAAATAGGTACGCAATGCGTTTGAAAAATAACTGATTTAACTAAGAACTTAACAAATTACTATGTAAATCTTACACAATATCTCATATTTATTTCGTTCCACTGATAAAACGTGTTAAACATGTTCCTTCTTGAATGAAAAAATAAAATAATAACAAAACTATTATACAGTAATCCAAGATTTGTTAAGAAACTCAAACTATGTATATGTTCTTGAAAGTTATTTATAATATAGAACATTAAGTTACATACTTTATAAATAAATACATTTCTTGGAGTTATATATTGTTTATATTTATTATCATTATTATTGTTATTATACATTAGAAATGTATAAGAATATTAGAATATTGATTTATTAAGTAATGGTATAAGTAATGCGTTAATGGTATATACAGTCTAGATATTTATACTTTAATCTAATATTATATAATTTACACAGGGAGTCTTTGTTTAAAAATTGTTACGTAATAACAATCTAACTAACTTAAACGTTTATTAATTAATATACTTTTATTTTGCAAGTTTATAATTACTTACGTTAACCAGTAATAGAGAGATTTATTAATTAAGGGAAGCATAAATATTTTATGATCCAAGATCAATTTTTCTAATATGGCACCTATATATAATTAAAACAATGTCGTTCGTTTTCTCAACCCTAAAAATTAAACGTGTTTCAAACAACTCAATAGAAAACGGTCGTTTTAGTCATCACAAACCAAATGCCTGACAGCTCGTTAAGTAGAATATAAAAAACGGTTTTATAATGTTAGTTTTTACGGTTGTGTGGGACATTAAAATTGAATATGACTCGATTTCTGTTAGCTTAAACTTTTGTTATACTGGCCAGTTAATAACATATAAAGATTTTTAATTTGGCTTGTATATTTTAGCTCATCATGTACGGAGGAAATAAGGACTACTATGGAAGTTTTGCGGAAATAACGGTACAAGAATACATAAAACTTTACTATAAAAATATAAACGGTATAGGACATTAGCATTTATAATCAAATAATGTTTTACTGAAACATATTATACTACAACATATTCTTTATCCACTAATATTGATTTCATAAGATAATTCTTTAATTTTGGTACTTTTATGACTGTAACGTTAAATAATCGATTATAGTTCCCAAGTTTTAAAAGCAATAAATTGAACATTTTGGAACTCAGTTGATGATTGTCAAAAGCCAACCGCGACAGCTAAAGGTACGATGTTGTTCGCTGTGCGGTCAAAAGTTGGATACGGTGAAGGTTCCATAATTCTTTGGTGTCAAAGGAATCGCCAAACATATGATGGAAATGAAAGTTTAATTTCATCAAATTGTATTCACCTTTGTATTTGGATCAATGTGACAGCTTTTCGTAAGCTCAGAGACAATTTTGCTTTCAATAATTGCTTTTGGAAAACATAACAATTTTACCTGCCAAGAATAATATTTTAAGCAGTTGATAAACATATTAATTATATGAAGCGTTTTTAGCGTGGATGTTATTCAAACTTTAGAATGTTCTTGATTCATAAAAACGTTATGTTCAGTAAAAATTGTAATACCATATTTATTCAAAACAAACTCAATAAACTGGTGTTAAACGTCAATGTTTCCCAAGAAAAACATTATTAGTACTTAAAAAAAATTATTACAGGTGTCCCCAAAAGCGTCCAGAACCATATAAAATGTTAGTATAAGAAATAAGTGCTGTATATATCTTATTTCACATGCAGGGGGATCGGAATGACAAAATTCATGGTTTTTTTGGAAATTTAAAAACCAAA